>NW_006769542.1:936526-955718 GCF_000442215.2 Lipotes vexillifer | reverse complement strand
CGTGTGGGATCTTCCCGGACCGGGGCACGAACCCGTGTCCCCTGCATTGGCAGGCGGACTCTCAACCACTGTGCCACCAGGGAAGCCCTGTGGTGTTCATATTTTAGTAGAAGAACCACATCTCTGGGAAATAGAGTAACTTCTTCCCACTATCATTCCATTGTAGCCAAGGAGCGACAGCTGGAGAGGCCCTCAGAGATGTTAGTGAGGACTGAGGAGGAGTAGTTGGCCCTCTTAAAGAGAGAATTTTAGCAGGTATATCTCCCCCTGTCTCCAGTTTTTCATTTCAAAAACATCCTCCCCAAGTATTCATATGTTATAGGAACTTCTTGAAAAGTCACCATCTATTTGATCTTCAAGTTAAATGAAGGATTCAGTCAAGGAGAATCGGGTCATTCATACTCAGGATTGAATAAATTCCTTTCAATGTCATGTAATTTATTGGGAGCTCACTGTGCAAATGACCTCAAACATGGAATTGAGATTGAGTTAGTCAAAGCCATAATCCTCGAATCTTAGGTAGTTATTTGACATTTCAATAGTATGTCAAAAGAAGTAACATAATGTAGGAATAGTAATAACTCCTTGTATACTAATTCCAAGAAGGTAGAGGGAAAGACTTTCTGCTTTGTGGACATGAAAGCAGTAGTAGAGAAGCAAGTAAATTAAAACGACTCAAGAATTAATTTCTACTAGAAAATTTAGACACAGCTCCAAGCAAACATTAGTCTTTGTTTCCATTAGGAAAAGAAAAGCAATGTACCCTACAGTGCTCGTAGGAAGAAGTATGTCTTGGCTCCTGATACCCAGGAAACGTTTCCAAGCATCGCGGTATGCGGGCCTCTCACTGTTGTGGCCTCTCCCATTGCGAAGCACAGGCTCCGGATGCACAGGCCCAGCGGCCATGGCTCATGGACCCAGCCGCTCTGCGGCATGTGGGATATTTTCGGACCGGGGCACGAACCTCTGTCTCCTGCATTGACAGGCAGACTCTCAACCACTGCGCCACCAGGGAAGCCCTCCAAGCATCTTTTGAAAGTAGACATTGAATTCGTTATTTGCCCTAGATAGTGTTTCTCCTGAATTGAAAGAAAAGAGTCTGAATTATCACCTCTAAGGCCCTACCTAATCTTCCCCCACTCCACCCCCATCATTACTTCACACTCTACTCTTGTTCCCTTGTTAACTCAGCTTCAGCACCCCGACCTCATCTTCACTGTTACTCAAATACACCGGTTCATGCTCCTGCTCAGGTCTTTTTCACTTGCTGTTCCCTCCATCAGGTATAATTTTCCCCTAACTATCCACATGGCTTATTTCTCATTTTGTCAGTTCTTTGTGCAAAAGTCACCTTCTCAGTGAGGCCTTCATGGTCCCATTATGTTAACTGCAATCCCTTTCCCAACACTTCCCAGCTTTATTTTTCTCCTTAGCATTTGGTCAGTGTTTAACATGCTATTTACCTTGTTTATAATCTACCTACCTTTGAATAAATGGGCTCCAAAATGGCAGGAATTTTGTCTCTTTTGTTCACTGCTGTATCCTCAGGAGCCAGGATAGAGTTGGGCCATGCACTCAATAACTATTTGCTGAATGAATGAATAAATATCATAGCCAGCCACAGCTGGAGAGGCCACGATGGAAGCACTTCCAGCTTGGTATGAAATCATCTGGAAATAACAGTTTCAAGAACCCTGAACACCTCCTTGAAAAAGGACCACTGGCCTCCACACTGTTCTTGAAACATACCAGAAGGTAAAATTTTTTTGAAACCCTCTAGGATGTCAATACATTTATGTCCAATTTACACCACTAAACAAAGTCATTATTAGGAAGAATAATAAATAATGAGAACATGAATATTTGCCAAACCAGTTTAAAATAAGACTATAACACACAGCCCTCAAATTTTGACTGGCATGAAATCCAAATCACCCAGTGAGCTCAACTCTCATAAGATCCCAATGAGCTCCAGACACCAGGGTTGGAATCCTTTATGAGCAATCCCAGGCAGAAAAAGCATGTTTACAGTGAAGCATTAAATTAGTCATAAAGCACAACCACAGGCAAAGACAGTTACGGCACCTCTCAGTGAAATAAAACTATGCAGTTATCATAAGCACAGCATTTCATCAAGAATGACAACCATTCTTATAAACACTTTATTTACACTGTTAAGAGCAAACACATCAATGGAAAACATAAATATATATGGCTTTAAAATTGACTCATATCAAATAAAAAGGTGACGTTCAATATTCAACGCCCATTGAGGGCTGTGGCCTCCTCCATGGCTAGTTTAAGAATCACAGCATGAGGTTACAAGGCCCTTACACTTAAGAAAGTGCAAACACAATGGTATTTCCAGCCATCAGTTATCTTTCCTCTGAATCAGAAAAAGTAGGGCAGAATATAATCAATCCACTAGGTTGTCCCCAAAATAACTGCTCCACTTATTGGCTTCTAAAGCCACTTATGGGGCATAAATTCCATTTATAGAGACATTCTTTCTCACACAGTTAAATATAAAGTTTCTCAGCAAATATCCTGAGAAGGGTGACATGTTAACTTAAATTCACAAAAATAATGCCTGGTATCAAATTTTTTCCTTAGAACATGTTTTGGTAGTAAAGACAGTACAAGGTGTTCTTCATTCTCTCTTCTTCTTTCACTCTCTTTTAATGTCTTGTTGTTGTTAGAAAAATAAGAATACAGGTTGTTCTTTTTTTTATATAAATTTATTTATTTTTGGCCGCGTTGGGTCTTCATTGCTGCACACATCCTTTCTCTAGTTGCGGCGAGCAGGGGTTACTCTTTGTTGCAGTGCATGGGTTTCTCATTGCAGTGGCTTCTCTTGTTGAGGAGCATGGGCTTTAGGCGCATGGTCTTCAGTAGTTGTGGCTCCCGGGTTTCAGAGCGCAGGCCCAGTAGTTGTGGTGCCCGGGCTTAGTTTCTCCGAGGCATGTGGGATCTTCCTGGACCAGGGCTCGAACCCGTGTCCCCTGCATTAGCAGACAGATTCTTAACCACTGCGCCACCAGGGAAGCCCAAGAATACAGGTTGTTCTGTTGCCAAAAGAAGTTGAAAAATAAAATCAACCGCTGTGAACATTTCAGACGTGTGATCCTGGCTATTGGTGGAAGAGAAATGATAAAAGATAAGAAACAGGAGAAAAGTCACACAAAGTAATGAATGTGAGATTATTTTATAAAGTATAAATGCAACTTTAGGGGAATATTATTTAAGAAGAGACTTGGAAAGCTAAAGATAAACTTCATTAATTTCACTTATTCTCAATATATATTTGTTCCTTTGAGTGCCTTAAAACTCTTTAGTTCCTTTACAGTGAGTAGACTGTATCTGAATGATAAATTGGCTTTTCAGACATACTTTCAGCTCTGCTAGCTCTTGAGGTTTTTTCCCTTGAAAAGATGTACAAACAAGCTGACCACATAGCAGAAGCACTCTCTTCTTCAAAACACCCACCGCAGTGTGAAGGACTGAGCCATCTAAGATGCTTACTAAAATGGAAGGAGCTCATATTTTCTCTTATCTCTTTCTGTCTCCTCCTCTCTTGTTTGAGATCATCCACTGTGTCATTCCTAAATCATTTTACTGCTCCAGTGCGGCGTTGTAGGAAGAACAGCATGCGAGTCTGGGTCTCAGCCTTACCCCTGTGTAATGGTGCCACCAAAGTTTTTTGTCCTTCCCTGGCCTCAGTGTCTCATCTGTAAAGTAAAAGTTTCCCTTCTCACCACCTATCAGAAAGAAAAATTACCAATTGGTCTCTAGTCAATGCTTATTTGGAATAGGAAACTTTCAGCTGTATGGGAATGGGGCTGGGATTTTAAGAAATCATTTTTCAAAAACTTGTCTCATTTTAAATTTTCCTAAGGCAACTCTAAGAAGCAGAACAATACAAGAAACTTTTACATGTAGAACAAAAATGAGCCTGTCCCCATTTATATGGTTTAAATGATCTATTCAGAGAATTGGAGTATAAACTACTAAGCATTATCACTTTATTATTCTTTAATAGTACACTGTGACACAAATTAAGAAACCGACTGAGATAAAATAATACTTGGCTAATTTAAAAAAAAACAATGTCGTTAGCTTTAAATCAGTGCCAACAAAATTCATCGGACATTGGATGCTTTTTAACTGGGGGCTGAGGAATGAGACTGCAACTGTGAGGCATTCAGGGAAGATAGAGTTTTTGGTGCACACCTCTGACTGTCTTCCTCAAAAGGAAGGTTTTGTGTAACACAGAAACCAGAAGAGTAAACCTGGTGGGGCCCAGAGAGGTATCCTAGGGCCAAAGGTAGTCGGTTATAATCTGTAGGGTAGAGCAGGCATGGGAATTAGTGACAGGGAGGGAGGAGCAGAAGAGAAAAGTGGTGAAGGAGAAAAAAAGTATTCTTGTGGCTCCTTTGGGCATTCAGGTCATAGGCTGTGAGTCCTGACAGACAGGAGCTGCATGTCTACCTGCAGCTGCTTGTGTATTGCTCTGGGAAGCTAAGCCCAGTGGACCTGAAGGATGCCTGCAACGCTGGGTGCAACTGCTGTTGGGCTCAGGTTGTGGAGGTGTTACAGAATTAAGTCATATTAACACCCATTTGGGTCCTAGCCTGGCCAGGGCCCCCTGCCTTGGCCGGAAGGGTTCTTTGTCCTTTGGGGTTCACACAGCCAAAAACAAAACCAAAGCTGAGATTGAAGCAACACACGCTTTATTCAGTGGCCAGAGAATGGAGGAGTAGGAACTTAGTTCACCAGTCAACTTCTGGTCTTGATAGTGAGAGGGATTTGCTTTTAAGGAGTAAGGACAATGCAGGAAGGAGTGAGATTAATGATGCGGAGGCATATATATGAGTTTTCTGGGAAAGAGGCAGGGTTTTCCTGGAAATGGGGTGCCACCCCTTTTCTATCCTTTTTTGGTCTTTGACTTCTGGCCATTGGTAGATGTGTAATTTCGTACAAAAATGTAGTAATATCAGCATAGAATGAGGCTCAAGGTGTCTTGGAGGTCAGATTCACTGCCATCTTGGTTTCAGCTAGTTCTATCCGGTTTTTGTTTTCCTCTTCCTATAGCTTCTTTTCTTTGTGTACAGACCCTGTGACTTAAAGGTATATGTTAGTTCCTATTCAAGGGAGGGGTTGGTGTGTTTTGAGCAAGGATCTGGTGGCAACTCTGATAACAGAAACGGCTGAAGTTCACCTTTTCTCCATATAAACTCCTCACTCAGATGTCATTTTCCCAGCTCTAGAGACCCTGCCAGCCTAAACTACTTTCAGATAGGCAATGAAAATTAAAATCCACTGAAGAAAACAAAGTTTAATGGAGGAAAGCTGTTAACGGTTTGAATGTTTGTGTCCCCCTCCAAAATTCATATGTTGGATATTAACCCCCAGAGGTGATGGTATAAAGAGGTGGGGCCTTTGGGAGGTGCTTAGGTCATCAGGGTGGAACCTTCATGAATGGGATTAATGCTCTTATAAAAGGGATCACAGAGAGATGCCTAGCCCCTTCTATCATGTGAGGACACAGTGAGAAGGTGCTGGCTATGAACCCAGAAGAGGGCCCTTACCAGCTGGTGTCTTGATCTCGAATTTCCACCCTCCAGAACTGTGAGAAATAAGTTTCTGCTGTTTATAAGCTACCCAGCCTGTGGTATTTTGTTATAGCAACCTGAACAGGCTAAAGCAAAGACCAAGCTAAACATCTAGACGAGGTGAATCCCTCTGAAGAAGAATTGACAGGAAAGACATTTGAGAACTTTCATTACAAACAAAAAATAAATAAGAACACTCAAAAGGATAATTTAGAACACTTGAAGATTTTCTAAAAATTAAAATTGTGATTTTTAAACTTTAAAAGTAAATGGATAAACAAGAGGACACTTACTGGTAAGAACCAAATTTGTATTCAGAAAAACAAAGTGGGGAAAAAAAAACTCCCTGTATATAATAAGCACAAAAATGTGTAAATTAGGAGGGAAAATACATGATACTGGATGGTCAGATGAAATAGTAACAGAAGATCCAGAGGAGGAAAGAGAATAGATGGGGAAGAAATAATTAGGCAAATAAGCAGATAAACAGTCCAGAGCCTGAGAGGACTTAATGATTGAGGCTATGTGTCCCCTCTCCATCATGAGGAAGGACTTCAGCGTGGAGGTGCTGCTTCCAACTAGGATGGAGTGAGTAAACCCTCTCTCTCCCAGTGATTACAACTAAAAACCCTGAACAGGAGGCATAAAGCAACTATGTGAGGATTCTGAAAAGTAAATAAGAACAAACAGATTAGGGAGAAAAATCAAAATACAAAGAATGCCATTATAACAGGGGTTTGTCTGGACTTTTTTCCCCTCCTATGCCTCCAGGCATAGACTCTAGAGCAGCCAGATTTCTGGACCTACAGAGGGCGTGAATAGAACAAAAACCTCCCAGAGAAACTTTTCCTGGCCCAAGGAGTTCGAAGTAGGTTGAGCAGGGGTCATTGCAAGACAGAGACTCCAGGCGCTTCCCTGGGTTGGCCCCTACATTTTTATTATCCAATCTCTGCTTGAGGCGAGCCTCAGTCATGAAGCTATTTGCAGCAGTTGCTGCCACACAAATACCTAAATATCTGAGAGCAAATTCTGAGAAGAACTGAGAAAAGGAGTCGCTGCTATTCAGAGCATGTGGGGGAGGAAATGCTCATTATTTTTCTCACCCCCTGTTCTCTAATAGCTTCACATGAAGGCAGAGCCAGTCACAGGAAATGCCTGACAGCCCATGTGGCTAAATCCCCAGCTTTTTAGCCAAAGGACCAGAAAAAGGGGCTGTTGAGAGTTCAGGTATATGGGGAATCATGGTGCGAAGAGAAGCAGAGAAGGAAAACCCCTAACATGTTATAAAGTCCTAGGCTCACCCCAGAGCTAACATTTGGAAAACGGACCTATTTCAGCACTAAAAAGTATAAAGACCAGATAGTTTTACAACTGAATTCTAATTTTTAAAGAACTGATATGAAAAAGAAAATAAATGTATTAAGATTGAAAAGAGAGAAAATGTGTCTTAGTAGGAAATCAAGAAATTTGACAAATTATTAGAATTAACAAGGAAGTTCAATAAAGATTCTGGATATAAAATCAATAAAAAATACCAGTTGCAGTCCTATACCCTAACAAAGAGCTGGAAAATGTAATTTCTAAAACACACAGAATTTGTAACAAATGTAAATGTTATTTACTTATTAATTCATGCATTCATTTATTCAAAGAATGGAATTAATAAAAGATCTATAAGACATTTATGAAGAAATTTTTAAAACTTTTTAAAAGATAATATAAAAAACCCTTATAATTTGAAGGGCATATAATGTTTGGGAAGATTCACTATGATAAAGACATTGGTTCTTCCTCATTTAATGTATACATTCAATTCAGATTAATTCTAATCAAATCCCCTCTGGGTTTTTTCATGGAATCTAACAATCTGATTCTAAAATATTTATGGAAGAGTAAAGAGCCAAGTATAGACCACATAGATTTGAAGAATAAAGTAGAATACTTGCTTACCAAATATCAAAATTTATTATAAAGAAACTGATTTTAAAAGTATAGTAACAGTGTAGAGATAAATTAGTGAAACTAAACAAAAGTTCCAAAAACAGGCCTACACATATATGGAAACTTGACATGTTTATATGTGTCAAAGAATTATAAATCAATTGGGGAAGAATGAACCAGTCAATAATGGTACCAAAACAAAAGGTTTGTTTCCAAACAATAATAACAACAACATTTTTATTATTACCTCAACCACACACTAAGTGGATTAATGATTTATTTGTGAAAAGCAAAACTTTAACAATTTTAAAGAACATATAGATTGTTACCTCAGAGTTTGAAACAAGACAAAAATGTTAAGCAACAAAGAAAAAAAAATACTATATTGACCACATTAAAACCACAACTTCTACAAAGCAAAAGCCACCATCAATAAAATGAAAAGACAAGTCACAACCAGCAGAAGATATTTGCATTGTACACAATCAACAAAAATTATTGTCCAGAATAAAAGATAGCTTCTTCAAATCAATGAGCAAAAGGAGAAGCACATGATGGAAAAAGCAGATATGAATGGAAAACTCACAGGAGGGGAAATCTGAACAGAACCTCCCCAAGAGTCAGGGAAATGCAATTTAAAACTGCAATGGAATAATATTTCTGACCGATAAAAATTAAAAGAGCCAAACATACCAGATATGGAGCAATGGGAACCCTCATATAACTGCTGTACTACTGGTGGGGATGTATATTTTTAAATCAATTTCAATAGCAACTTAGCAATTTCTAGTAAAGTAGAAGAGGTACACCCTACAGCCTAGCAATTCTACTCTCTATAATACACCCTAAAAAATTGCTCACACTTACCAAAAAAAAAAAAGGCACGAGCAATAATGTACTTTACAGCATTATTTGTAATGGTGAAAAATTGGGCACCACATAAACATCCTTCAATAGCTGAATCAATTTGCTGTACACCTGAAACTAACACCACATTGTTAATCAACTATGCTCCAATATAAAACAAAAAAAATTTTTTTAACTATTCGTAAGTTTAAAACTGCTTGCCATTCTGAGTAGCATAATGAAATCTCGAGACATCCCACTCCATCCAGCCCAGGATATGAATCATCCCTTTGTCCATAGTCTCCCACTCTTTGTCACTTAGTAGCCATCTTGGTTATCAGATCTACTGCCTCGGTATTGATGCTTGTGCTCAACATCATTAATCATTAGAGAAATGCAAATCAGAACTACAATGAGATATCATCTCACACCAGTCAGAATGGCCATCATCAAAAAATCTAGAAACAATAAATGCTGGAGAGGGTGTGGAGAAAAGGGAACACTCTTGCACTGCTGGTGGGAATGTGAATTGGTACAGCCACTATGGAGAGCAGTATGGAAGTTCCTTAAAAAACTACAAATAGAACTACCATATGACCCAGCAATCCCACTACTGGGCATATACCCTGAGAAAACCATAATTCAAAAAGAGTCATGTACCAAAATGTTCATTGCAGCTCTATTTACAATAGCCCAGAGATGGAAACAACCTAAGTGTCCATCATCGGATGAATGGATAAAGAAGATGTGGCACATATATACAATGGAATATTACTCAGCCATAAAAAGGTATGAAATTGAGTTATTTGTAATGAGGTGGATAGACCTAGAGTCTGTCATACAGAGTGAAGTAAGTCAGAAAGGGAAAGACAAATACTGTATGCTAACACATATATATGGAATTTAAGAAAAAAAATGTCATGAAGAACCTAGGGGTAAGACAGGAATAAAGACACAGACCTACTAGAGAATGGACTTGAGGATATGGGAAAGGGGAAGGGTAAGCTGTGACAAAGCGAGAGAGAGGCATGGACATATATACACTACCAAATGTAAGGTAGATAGCTAGTGGGAAGAAGCCACTAGCACAGGGAGATCAGCTCGGTGCTTTGTGACCGCCTGGAGGGGTGGGATAGGGAGGGTGGGAGGGAGGGAGACGCAAGAGGGAAGAGATATGTGAACATATGTATATGTATAACAGATTCACTTTGTTATAAAGCAGAAACAAAAAATAAAATAAAGTCCAAAGTAAAACACAAAAAAAACAAAACAAGAAACCCTTATTTTACGTTATAATAGCCCCAAAGCACTAGAGTAGTGATGCTGACAATCTGGATATGCTGAAGAAAAGCCATAAATTGCTTCCCTTAAGTGAAAAGTGAAAGTTCTTAATAAGAAAAAATCATATGCTGAGGTTGCTGAGATCTGTGGTGAGAAAGAATCTTTTATTTTTAAAATTGTAAAAGAAATGTGTGCTAGTTTTGCTCTTGCATCTCAAACTGCAAAAGTTATGGCCACAGTGAATGATAAGCGCTTAATTAAGATGGAAAATGAATTAATTATGTACAATAAGATATTTTGAGAAAGAGAGACCACGTTCACATAACTTTTATTATAGAATATTGGTATAATTGTTCTATTTTATTATCAATTATTATTAATCTTGTACTGTGCCTAATTTATAAAGTTTATCATAAGATGTATGTATAGGAAAAAATATAGTATATAAGGTTTGGCACTATCTGTGGTTGCATCTATCCACTGGCAGTCTGGGAACATCTGCAGCTAAGGGGGATAGCTGTAGTAAGAGGGGGGAGAAAAGCCATGTTAGGGGGTAGAGGTGGGGTTTTAAGGGAAGGTCTCCCCTGAAGAAAGTAACATCCAGCCTGCAACTAAAAAATAGAATTAATGAGCAAGTGAATGGAGACACATTGAGGGCAAGTATATTCTGGGGGCAGGGCTAGTATATGCAACTCCTAGACCTTACCAAACGTAACCCTTTCACAGTGTAGTGCGAATATAGAATGTGCGGGAAGAAACGGTGAGTTAAGGCTAGAGAGTAAGCAGAACTCGTAAACTGTGTTAAAGAGTTTAGACTTTATCCTGAGGGCAGCTTAAAGCTGTAAAGGATCTTAAACATGACAGTGACATAGTCATATTTTGCTTTTAGAAAATGACCCTTGGGCTTCCCTGGTGGCGCAGTGGGACACAGGTTCGTGCCCCGGTCCGGGAGGATCCCACATGCTGCGGAGTGGCTGGGCCCATGAGCCATGGCCTCTGGGCCTGCGCGTCCGGAGCCTGTGCTCCACAACGGGAGAGGCCACAACAGTGAGAGGCCCGCCTACCGCAAAAAAAAAAAAAAAAAAAAAAAGAAAAGAAAATGACCCTTTCAGCAGTGTTAAGATAGATTAGAGGGAACAAGATGATGAACAGTAATCCAGCAAAAAGAGGATGAGGCTGAAATGAGGAAGTATGAGTGAGGACAGAAAAGACTGGAGATAGGTTTGGAAAATAGAATTGATTTGCTAATTGATTGAATGGGTTCTGGACTGGGCATCAGCATGGAGAGTGAAATCATTCACTGAGATGAGGAATACAGAAGACAGTTTGCAGAGGAGATAATATATTCCATTTTGGGTGTGGTGGAACTATGGAGAACACATAGAGGTTCCTCAAGAAACTAAAGATAGAACTACCATATGACCCAGCAATTCCACTTCTGGGTATCTGTCTGAAGAAAATGAAAACAGTAATTTGAAAAGATGTATGCACCCCTTTTTCATTGCAGCATTATTCACAATAGCCAAGATATGGAAATGACCTAAGCGTTTGTCTATGAATTAATGGATAAAGAAGATGTGGTACATACACACACGATGGCATACTGCTCAGCCATTTTAGAAAAATGAAATTGTGCCATTTTCAATAACATGGATGGACCTAGAGGGTATTATGCTAAATTAAATAAGTCAGACAAAGAAAGACAAATACTGTATGATTTCACTTATACGTGCAATCTAAAAAGCAAGACAAATGAATAAACAAAATAAAACTCATAGATACAAAGAATAGAATGGTGGTTGCCAGAGGGGAGGCGTGTTGGAGGGGTAAGCAAAATGGGTGAAGGGGGTCAAGAGGTACACACTTCCAGTCATAAAACGAATAAGTCAGGGGTATGTAATATATAGCATAGTGACTATAGTCAATAACTATATTGCATATTTTGTAACTTTGTATGGTGACAGAGGGTAACTAGACTTATTGTGATGATCGCTTTGCAGTACATACAAATAACAAATATATACAAATACCAAATCATGATACGGTATAACTGAAACTAATATAATATTATATGTTAATTACACCTCAATTAAAAGAAATAAAAATATATCAAGTGTCAAAAATTATGTGTTTATAAATGTATGGCATTTATAAGTTTGTTAGATACTTAACTCATATTTGCCAAACAATGAAAATTTCTGTATTACAAGTACTGGAACAATGAAGACACCTACTCAAAGCAGCTCCATTTTGTGTTGGATTTTTGCATAAAATTTAGTGTACTTTTAAAAAACTTTCCTTTCTGATTTGATTTTTGGAAAAAAACAATAGAAACAAACTTCTTTAGGGGTGTGTTTCCTGTCTTGGCCAATGGATAGTGATGCTATAGTGCTGTTATCAGCTAGTAATGCCTTGGGCATTCACCTGGATCCATACTACCTGTGGCGAGGCCCCACAGATATTTCCACCTCTGGAGTTAATGTGTGGCTGGACCAGCCCTTCTGGTTCTTATTATGATTGCAAGATAGAACTCAGCAACAACCACCGAGAAACTTTGAGAAAAGTTGTATTACTCACAGGTACTAGAAGACACACAGCACAACCAAGGGCCACACAGTGAGATCGAGGGGAGAGAGAAAGAGGGGAGTGTGTGAACCTGGGGCTCTGTCTTTATTGGGGTACAAGGTTGGGGTGCCTAGGGTTTTGTGCGTTCATTCTTTATTGGTAAATTTAAAACAAAAGAGTGAGAATTAGGGCATGTGGAGGGAAAAGTGGGGTCACTTAAGTGGTCAGTTATCTAGGTTACGCAGAGCTTTCTAAACGGGCAACTTCATGGGTAGAGGCAGCCCGGTTTCTTGTCTAGTTGTTTTACTGGTAGCTGTGAAATCTAGCTGGCAGTGTTGATTCCAGAGGGATGTCTCTGCCTTGACAATCAAAAGCTTCATGTCAGACATTTACCCTACCGGGTATTTGTTCAAGAGGAATTTTTTGTCTGTTTAATTTTGTTACTTGTTTATTTGTTTCTTTATCTAAATAGTTCTCATACAATTTAGTATTAGGTAGGTGTAGCTGCAATTGGCCTTATAAAAGTTTGAAAGGCTGATGATTGTAAACATACTTTTATTAGTTTGTTGGTTGGTTGGATGGATGGGTGTTTGGGGGCTGGTACGTTGATTTTGCCTGAAATCAGTTTCTGGGTTTACAGGAATACTTTAAATGAGCCAATTTAGTGTGGCATTTAAGGGAAGAATTTCAAGAGCTAACCTAATTGAATGCTAAAAAGGGTCAGGCAAATTATTGCCTGAATGCTGTTATATGTGAAAAGGTAACTTACCAACAAAAGCACTCCAAAAACAAACATAATATTTTTGAGATAAAATTACTTTTATGGACTAATTTTCCAGTATCCCCCTTGGTTTGGTGAAGCAATATACATCTCTTGTGTAATGTTTCTAAACCTGGTCTTCTTGAGAATCTTCTCATTAGTTTTCCCATGGAAAGTAGTTCCAGGGAAAGTTCCAGGAAAGAGACAGATTTCACTAAACCATTGGAATCTATTAGGAAAAAATATGTTTTTTTTAACTAAATCTCTTCATTAAGAGCAATTCCAAAGACTAAAAGTTACAGTTGTTGAGAGTCTTGCTAACCTGGCCACTGAGGAAGTGTGACTTATACACATCTCAGCTCATACGAAATCTGGAATTTGACTACTTATTTTCTTAATGCAGTCATCCAGAACCTCTGCCCAGTGTTCCAGAAACTCAAGATACTTATTGGACCTTTACCCTAACAGCCTATCTACTTATTGGATCCTTACCTTAAATAACTTATGACAGCCTATCCCTTAAGGACAAATATTTCTTTCCTGCATCAGAGTCAAGAATAATTTTTGCCAGAAAACTTTAACAACCTTATGGTTTTTGTTGTCCTGACTCCTTCTCTTTTGCAGAACACTCTTCTGGTTTTACCCAAATATGTGTCTTATGAATTGCAAGTCTTAAGACCCCAAATAAAGCTCTTTGCTTTTTTCAGCCTCGCAAGATTGCAGTAATTGATTACTGTTCAACACCATAAATAGAGTATGAAGTACCCATGTTCCATGCAGTGGAAGGGAAAAAAAAGAATGTGCATCCTGCAAACTTTTTTAGCTAAAATGGGAGCACAGAAAATATCTGGACCAGCTGTTATCTCGGCTCTGCTTGATCAAACACAGCAATTATGTGGAATTCGGGTAATGAGGCTACTGCCAGCCAACTGGTGGACATTTAGTTACATCTAGTTGTAAAAGAAAGTGGAATAATTATACCAAATCATATTCAAGTTAGAATGTGGCATTATTTTTGCTAATTTAATACATTATTTTAGTCTTTTAGTCTTCCATGTTTTTTTTTTTTTTTTTTTTTTTTGGCTCCCATGATCTTAATTCTGAGCTACTGTCTACCTTATAAGAATGGCTCGGAAGTTGTATCTGCACATAAAGGGGACAGAATACTTTCATCTTTGAAATCTCTATGAAAACAGATAAGACCCAAGAAATGATGTTCAGCTGACTCCCACTGTCAGTGATAGGTTGAAAACTGTCATCTTCAACCCTGTAATTTTACCATTTATATTTCACTTGTCAGCATCTGTCGGTGAATATTTCCTTCTCAAGCCAGAGGGATGAAAAACAAAATTCCTTTTAAGAATAAATTGCCCTGGTATTCAGCATCATCACCACGGTAATGTTTGGTTTCTATTTGTCTCAGATATTTTCATCCTACCATTTAGCGAAAATGTTGGCACCTCTGCACTGTGTAGATGAAGCAATTCCCTAAAGAATTCAGGCAAAAGATCATTTTTGTTTGATTTCATCGGATGAATGCTTTGGGCTATGGATTTTGAGGGTATTACCACAAACCATTTTCTAAACCATCCTATGCTCTGTTTAAATGTGCTTTAAATGTTATATTCCATGGAAGTTTAAGATCTCTTGAGGAAAGGAAACAATCAAAGCAGTCTAATTCTGTACCATTTGATCAAGGGATTAATTACTTGTATTTAAAATTCTTGATAATTGAATGGAAAGGAAAACTTGCAGCCATTTAGAAGTCAACTGGCAGGGAAACCACAGATGGGGAATTTTCAGAGTGTCAAAGGTTTCATGAGCAGAAACAGCTGCAATGCCTTTTTAACAGCAGAGCTGAATAATACCAGAAAAGTCTCATTCTATGCAATGTGAGGTATTATTCCAAAATTCTGAAATATATTTTGTGGTTTGAATATTTGTGCAGAACCACTAATAGTACATTAAATGAATGGAGCCTTAGAAATAACAACATGAATTGTATAATAAAATAGTAATTTCTAATGCTTATATATTACTTATAATTTTTAGGTGCTATTGTAAGATATATATATATATATATATATATATATATATATATATATATGGGCTTATTTAATTTCCACAACACTCTTATAAAGCAGTTACTAGTATTACATCAGTTTCTTTTCTTTTGCAAGTTGAAGTGTAATGTACATAAAGAAAAATGAGTTTAGACAGATGTGTACAAATGCAGAACAGTCTGTCATCCCAAAAAGTTCCCTTATGCCCTTTCTTAAAAAGTTCTCTTTCCTGAACCATCTCCAAAGTCAACCACTGTTCTGATTTCTATCACCATTCTTTAGTTAACCCTGTTCTAGAACTACTTATAAATGGAATCATACAATATGTGTTCTTTTGTGTCTGGCTTCTTTTGCTCAGAATAATATTTTTGAGATTCATCCATTTAGTAGCATATATAAATAGTGAATTATTGTGTGAATATACCACAATTTGTTCCCATTTACTTATTGATAGACATTTGTGTTATTTCCAGTTTTGAGCTACTATGAATAAAGCTGCTGTGAATACTCTTATACAAATCTTTTGGTGAATATATGATTTCAATTCTCTTGCACTGAAATTAGAATTGTCGGGCTGTAGGTTATGTGTTTGTTTCATTTTATAGGAACTGCCAGACATTTTCCCAAAGTGACTGTATCATTTAACATTCCCACCAATATTGTATTTTGCAGTTGTCCCACATCCTCACCAATATTTGATGTTGTTACCCTTTTAAAATTTATCCATGCTTATGGGTATGCAGTGATATCACATAATGATATGGAGCATATTTTCATTTGCTTACTGACCATTTGTATTCATCCATTGTGAAGTTCCTGTTTGCCTATTTTTAATTGAGGCTGTTTGTATTATTATTATTGAACTGTAGGAATTATTTTATGTTGTGGATACAAGCCCTTTGTCAGTGGTACGTAATGTAAATAATTTCTTCCTGTGTGTGGTTTAGCTATTCACTATCTTAATGGAGTATTTTAATGAGTAGAAGTTTTAAATTTTGATGAGGCCTAATTTGTCATTTTTCTTTCTTTTAGGGTGAATGTGGTTTTCTGTATAAGAAAACTTCTACATCAAGGTAAGGAAGATATTCTCCTATGTTGTTTTCCAGAAACTTTATAATTTTAACTTTTATGTTTTGGCTTATGATTCATCTTGACTTATTTTTTTTTAAGTATGCTGTCTGGTAGGTGTCAAAGTTTATTTTTAAATAGAGATTCAGTGGCTCTATTGTCATTTAGCCAAAAAAAAAAAAAAATGACCTTCCTTTCCTCCACTGCTTTCATGTCTTTGTCTAAAACTGACAGTTTAGCTGTGGTATAGGTCTATTTCAAGATTTTCTATTCTGTTCATTGATCTATCTGTCTATCTTTAACAATGTTGACATTTTTATTTCAGGACTTTAACGATGTAGTTCCAAATGTCTTCTGGCTTGCATTATTTCTGATGAAAAGTACAGATCATTCTTGTTGTTCCTATATATATATAAATTATCTGGGCTTCCCTGGTGGCACAGTGGTTGAGAGTCCGCCTGCCAATGCAGAGGACACGGGTTCGTGCCCCAGTCCGGGAAGATCCCACATGCCGCAGAGTGGGTGGGCCCGTGAGCCATGGCTGCTGAGCTTGCGCGTCCAGAGCCTGTGCTCCACAACGGGAGAGGCCACAACAGTGAGAGGCCCACGTACCGCAAGAAAAAAAAAAAAATTCTTTTTTTCTAGTTTTTTTTTTTTAAGATTTTACCCTTTATCTTTGAATTTTGCCAATTTGACTATAATATGCCTAGCTGTGGTTTCCTTATGTTTAACTTTCTTGGGATTTGTTAAATGTCTTGGATCTGTGGGTTGATAATTTTTATTTATTTATTTATTTTTGCGTTATGCGGGCCTCTCACTGTTGTGGCCTCTCCCGTTGCAGAGCACAGTCTCCGGATGCGCAGGCTTAGCAGCCATGGCTCACGGGCCCAGCCGCTCTGTGGCATGTGGGATCTTCCCGGACCTGGGCACAAACCCGTGTCCCCTGTGTCGGCAGGTGGACTCTCAACCACTGCGCCACCAGGGAAGCCCTGGGTTGATAAGTTTTATCAGATTTGGAGAATCTTGATCATTATATTTTTCAAATTTTTTTTCAGCTTCACTCTCTCTCCTGATCCTCTCTTTCTGGGACTTAATTTTCATATATGTAAGACCACCTAGTATTGTCCCAAAAGTCACTGAGTCTCTTTTCATTTTTTTGTCTTTTTTGTTTTGTTTTGTTCTATGCTTCACTTTGAATAGCTTCTATGAAACTCTGCAAGTTTCCTGATCCTTTTCTGTGTAGTGTCTAGTGTACCATTAAAAGTACATTCAGGAAAATTTTCATTTCAGACATTATATTTTTTTCTTTCAGTAATGTCTATGTGGTTTATTTTATAGTTTTCATTTCTCTGATGAGATTCCCTATATTAATATTATAACCATATTTTCTTTTAAATCCTCAGACATATTTTAATAGCAGTTTTAAAGTCCTTGTATACTAGTTTCAACATATGTATCATCTCTGGATCTATTTCTATTGATGGTTTACTCTTCTGGTTATAGATTACATATCCTTGATTTTTATTGTGTGCCAAACATTTTGAATGATACGTTTTATAGAGCTTGAATTTGTCTTACTTTACATAGTGTTGAGATTTATTCTGTCATGCAGTTAATATACAGATGGACCAACTTGATGCCTTTGAAACTTTTTTTTAGTCTTTGTAAGAACATCTAGAGTATCCCTTACTGTAAGACTAGATTAACCCTACTCCTAAGGTGTGGCTTTTCTGTGATATCAATGGAATTTCCAAGGTTTTCAGTGAAGTCTCTACACTAATTCCAATCCCAGTGTATCCCAGAACAATGTAATATCTGGAATCAACATTCAGTTCACAGTCCTCCAATAGTTGCTTTTCTCCAGGTCTTGCTTTGATCTTACACATATGAATATTCAGTCAAATATTCAAGGAGATCCATATGCAGATTTATGTATCTTATTGTCTGCATAGCTCCTTCTAATCTTCTGCCCTACAAATTCTACTCACCTCAGCACTCCCAAATCCTATCTCCATTTCTTTTGCACAGCTAAACTGTTGGTTTCTGTTGAGTTCTGCTTATGAATACCACAGTTTGGAAAGTGCCCCTAAGCAGCAAGCTGTATTTTCCTCCACTGAAGGACCACAGCTTCTACTATCTGTTTTCCAATAACCCAAAACAGGTGCTTCATCAGTATTACAGTTGTCTATTGCAAGAGAATTTGTCTAATACTCATTTTAAGTCATATTGAAAATCAGAAGTCTTTTTACTTCATATCTTAAAGTTGAATAAACAGAGACAAAGAGAGGTTAAGTAATTTGTCAAAGCTCCCACAGGTCAGCAGAACTGGATCTGATTCATTATATCTGGTTCCAGAGTGTGTGATCTAATGGAGAGCCTGGCAATAGTGTTTTGGGATTTTTTTTCATGACCTCAATTTCCTGAAGTTACAAATGAAAAAAAAAATTAGTGTAATGTGGTAGGACATGGGTAGGTATACTGCATGCCTAGTGACTAAGAACATGATGTTATATAACCATGGTGATAGCAAGCAATAATTTATTTTAGTGTTTTCCCCAGCCAAAAAGTAAAAAAGCGACAACACACAGTTTCTTTGCTATTCTGACCTTGTGGATTGCTCAGTCCATTTATCCTACTATGAGTATTGAACATCAGAGTCATCTCCATGAAAAACCAGACATGCTTGGAGCAGCTGCATCAGCTCAATCATTTGTATCCTTAATGTCATTTATCGAGTTTACTGGTCCAGAAATAAACCATAGGGAAAGCAACTTCAGGCAAGCTGATATTGTCAGTTTTGTCAGTCTTTTATCCTGGACCAGTCCTTTTTGGTTTTGTCTAGTATATTTAGACTCAGAATTGTATCATCAAATCCTTTTGTAATCAATTTCTCCATAAACATCAAATTAATTAGAATTCTAGAACTTAACACAGCCTTAGAGATACTTTCCACAATACTACCAGGCTCATCAAAATTTCTGGTTGCACTACTCACAATAACATTTATGTTCCTCTTAATGAAACACCACAGATAAAACAGGACAAAGTTTCCCTAC
>NW_006769542.1:861317-936315 GCF_000442215.2 Lipotes vexillifer | reverse complement strand
TTCCCTACAATGGGAAATTTAGATTTTTACTTTGGCGTTACGTTTCTAGAGTCTGTGAACTCAGAGTTTTATTGCTAAATTGAAAGTCCTTTCCTTGATTTACTAGTTATAAATCAATATATATTTGAAGGAGATATTATGGGTCCCAGAAACTACCCTCAGAAAGCAGACAAATACTTCCACATAGTCATTAAGACACAGCCCGGGATGACATGCACTACTTCAGTCCTTCCTCAAGGGAAACAAAATAAACAAACTTGGTGTAATCCCAACTGTGAACAGATATTATTCCTACCTTTACGGAAGTAACTGCAGAAATATTATGGTTATAAATTCACAGAGGACAAAAATTTTGTTACTTTCAACAATATTTATGACACGTCTATTGGAGATACAAGATTGTGCTCACTTAATTCATTAGCTCTTATGAAAGGAGGCAATATGTAATGCTTTGAAGCTAAATAGTGGAAAACCTTTGACAAGCGCATAAACCTACTGGAAGGTAGGTTTATGCCCTTGACAAAGGGTATAAGGAACTCATTCTTCAGGTATAAGGAACTAAAGCTTTAAGTGTGATTAAATATGAGGCATGTAGAAGTGTCTGCCTTCCCATAGCCTTCTTCTCTGGGAGCTGCCTGGTACAAGTTGCAGACCACTGCAGCCAAGTTTGTACCATGTGACTTCAACATCACAGCTCATTGAACTAGGAGTGTGCATCAGACTTTAAGTATCCAATCCTCTAACCAGCTAGTAATCAATCATATTCTCTATACTTATTTTAAACTAAGAAGTGGTATGGGAAATAAAGCAATATGTGCAATTAAACTCAATATTCACAGAGCTCGGCTGAGGTAGTCATTTTTAGCTATATGCCTGCTGACAACTAAGCAGAGAAAGGAGATCTGTAGTGAGAAGCAAAAAGGGAGGAGTAAGCACTTAAACATAAGCAGAAGCAAAAAACCAAAACTCTATAAAAGGTAGATGAAAAAGCCATGGTTTCCAGTTTCCCCTTTCCTGGTTTCACACGCCTACAAGAACTTCAGTTTTTATACCCTTGAGGTTGCCTGTGCAATTCTTAAAATTAATCTCTCTTAACTGGAACTAGCTTGAATAGCTTTGCGATAAATATTTCCTGACTACGATGTTCAACCACCTAGGTCTGATTGTCTTTTTTAAACAATCACAACAAAGTGACTTACATTTTTAAAGTTTCTTTGGAAACAGTTATCCCCAAAAGCAAAAAGGTGGCCCATCCACGTACCTAGGTAAGCTCTCTGGTCCCTTCCAAAATAAATGAGCCAACATAATTAATCATGTGCAAGCAATAAGCAGCTATTTTGCATTACTTTGCTGATTGAGAAATCAGGGCCAAGAGACTGATAATACAAGCAGCTATTGATGCTTGAGAATCAGCATAATCAAATCAGACTCAATAAAGCAAAATGGAGATGGAGTCTGCTATTTGGTTTTTAGGAATCACATATTAGCTTTTCATTCTGTCAGGCCAAGAGCTATATTAAAATAGCAATAGTTCAGTTCTTCTGTCTTCTATTCCTGTCGTGACATGTACATAATCTTCACTGACAGGGCCTTCTATGTTTACTCAAGTGACCTCATTAGGCTTAGATATTGTCAAGTGTTGATGTACCAAAACAGAATTTTAAATAAGTTATTTCCTTTACTTATTGCATTTTCAAGCATTAGAAACAATCAGTTTCTAACAATCAGACCTCTCCTGAGACTACCACTTTAACTGGTTCTAAATCTAATACCTAGTGTTTGCCCAGCATTTTAAAGTTTTCCAGGCACTATCCCATGTGGTGTCTCCTTTTATTCTCTGTAGGAAAGGAAGATAGTTTTATTCCTATTTTTCAGAAGAGATGATGAAGGCCAGGGAAGTCCAGTGTCTTAGGCATCTCTGGGCTACAGTAACAAAGTACCACAACTTTTATGGTCTAAACAATACAAATTTATTATTTTACATTTCTGTAGGTCACAAGTCCAACATGGTCTCACCAAGCTAAAATCAAAGTGTTGCCAGAGCTGCATTCCTTTCTGGAGGGTCAAAGGTAAGTAGCTCTGTTTTAAAGTTCTAGGGTTCTGCCTAGAATCTGCCTAGTTCTGCAACTCTCCCACTGAGACTTTTCTAGTGGCCTCTTTTTCTACCATCATACATATGACTCAAGTGGCAGGGCTGCTTGTACTGAAGCCTAAATCTGCTACAGTCTTATCTTGTTTTTGACCCCCTCAAAATTAGCAGACATTCACTTCACCCAAAAAATGGTCATAGCAGTATCCCCAAGTGCCACCCTCAAACACCAAAGAGGATTACCAAACATTTTGCTTCTCTCTTAATGGTAGGAGGTACAGGGTGCAACATCTTGTCCTTTACTTTACTTACTGAGAGGATGTCCAGCATACTTCCACTTACCAGGCCCCTGACATCTTCACCAGTGTGGCAGACCCCTGAAGTTTTGTGGCATTTCTCTCTTCCCCTCGGCATGCATATGTTTTATGAAGGCATTCTGAGGACTTAGAGCTTGTTGATGATCAGGTCTGTTTAAAGTATTGCCGTCAATATATTGAATGAAAGTAGTGTCCCACGGCATGTCCGAACTGCCCAGTTCCCTTCAGATTATATTGTACAGAGGGTGGGAGAGTTCACATTCACCTGGAAACAGACTGTGGTGTACACTTTTGGCTGTTCAGTGTGAAGATGAATCACTTCTTATTCTTCCTGGTGGGTATGGAAAGAATGCATTCACAAGATCAATAGCTACAAACTATGTACTTCAACTGGGGCCACTACTTGGTTAGGTGTGTAATAATCCACTGACATATGTCACAGTCCATCCAGTTTTTGCAAGTGTCAAGCCAATAATTTAAGTGGAGATTTGATTGTGATCACCATTCTTGCATCATTTTAGTCTTTGAGTGTAGTGCTGATCTCTGTAATTTCATTTTCCCTGGAATGAATTGTAATTTGACTCACTATGTTGTCAGGGTAGGGTGGGGACAGCTTCAGGGCTTCTACTTGGCCTCTCCTGGTACAATAGCTTGGATTTAATGGGCCAAAGAACACATGTGAATGTTCCATTATGAATATACATTTAGGAACCAGAGACAGGGCCACCAGGTGGGTCCATGGACCTAACAGACCCCCTGTGAGTTAGATGTGGGTTAGAGCTCCATTTATTATTGGGCCCTCATAGGTGCCTATTCTAAAAGGAGGTCAATGATGGCACTTTGTGTTCCCTTGTGTCAATGCTAATTCGGTCCAACAGCCTTCAAAATACGTGGGTATTCTCTTTTCCCTCATTTATTTTTACCCTGTAAATTGTTGCGTGTCATTTGGCAGAGGATCAGGAGAATCAAATGTCTACATTACTGTATGCTCTTGCCATAATGCTGTGGAGTCCTTCCTCATGGGGACAAATCCTCTTCTTTAGCTGATGGATTCTGGGAGCAGGAATGGTTTCAGACACTGAAGCTAGCTAAGGAGTCATGACTTGCCATTGCACAGCCGTCCTCAGCCTTCTACTCATCCAATCTTAATTTCTTCTGGGGATGTTCTATGGTCTCAAGTAGAGTCTAGCCTTGGCCTGACCCATGCAGCTGTGGAGGCTCTAGAGCAATGTAACCCAATAGGAATATAATATGAGCCACATGTATAGGAATAAACAGGTGAAATTATTATTATTATTCTTTTTTAAAGAAGATGTTGGGGGTAGGAGTTTATTAATTTACTTATTTATTTTTGCTGTGTTGGGTCTTTGTTTCTATGCGAAGGCTTTCTCTAGTTGTGGCAAGCTGGGGCCACTCTTCATCGTGGTGCACGGGCCTCTCACTATCGCGGCCTCTCTTGTTGCGGAGCATAGGCTCCAGACGCGCAGGCTCAGTAGTTGTGGCTCATGGGCCTAGTTGCTCCGCAGCATGTGGGATCCTCCCAGACCAGGGCTCGAACCCGTGTACCCTGCATTGGCAGGCAGATTCTCAACCACTGCACCACCAGGGAAGCCCCCTGTGAAATTATTTTTAATATATTTTATTTAACCCAAAATATATGAGGGGGAAGTAGGTGTGAAACTTCTAGATGTGTCTGGGAGAGGTGGCTCTCACTAGTCAAAGGCAATTCTCTGAAGAAGGTCACAGCTATAAAAGCCATTATCCACAGCACGTGTAGCTATTAGGGGACAAGTTCATTGGCTGGAAAAGGGAATCTGGCTGGGAACCCACAGTATCTACTGCACTAAGTTAGCTAAAATCATTTCTGTTACTTGTATCCAAAAGCTTAACTTGTGACAGAATATCCGAAGTGTGACTCTTTATCCCATGCCCTTATTTTTAAGAAGTCTTTTTTAATATGAGCTACTTCCCAAAGCTGCAAGTGCTGGACAGTTCAAAATAAAGAAGGAAACCGGGCAAACCTAATATATCCAACTGGGTAAGACTGCCAAGTAAAAACAAAGCCTTAAATTATAGCAGGGGCTTTCAGAACCTGCTCCTAGCATCACCTGGGAACTCATCAGAAATGCAAATTCAGAAACTCTTGGGTGGTGGAGGGCAGAAATGCCTGCGATAACCAGCCCTCCCAGTGATTCTGATGTACCCTCTAGACTGAGAACCATGGTGTTAAATGCATGCTCCCATTAGGAAGGCAACCTCAGCCCTAGCACAGCAAAGGCGAGACTCATTAAATACCCAAGTTCCTGACCCCTTCAAAGAAAGCAGACCAGCTGCCTAGATGAACAACCCTAATGCTGTGTGCATTTTCCATGAGAGACCTGGGAAGGGGTAAAGGCCTTCATATTTGATGCATTCATAATTAAGATAGCACAACTTACTGCTTCTATATGGCAGAGTGCTTGAGGCTACTGCTCTATTTTCAGAGTTTATAGAACAGGAATTCTGAATTTTACCTGATGTATTTCATTGGGAACGTGCAGCTCAGTATGACACCTGCTGGTGCAACAGACCTAACACAATGTGACAGAGAAACTAAAATGACAGCCAAACAGCCATACCTAACCCCTCTGCCAAGCTGCCCAAGATTTGCTGAAATTCAGAGCCAAGTAAATCTTGGGGGTTCACAAAGTGCTGATTAGTATCCTCCCTGGGCATGCAAGCCTCCCAGCCAAGTTGCAAAAAACAAACTTGTAATCAGGAGATAAAATAACTTCAATTAGAGGAGAGACACAGAAAAGTCATCAAAACAAAGCCAAGGGACCAAATGTGTTGAAGATTGTCCCTAACTTCAAATAAAGAACTTTTTAATTTAGTTGGTAGTTTTAGTCACTTAAACATTAATCACCATACCTTATTTATAAAAACAGGACAGAATCATTACAGTGTTTAGGCCTCACATTTAATTAATATAATGCAAATTCCTGTTCTCACAGTTACCATCCATTACTATTTTGCTCCCATTCTAACCCATTGTGAGACTCTGCAAAAATTGTTGCAAAAATTTGCAGATATTTCTACTCTAAATATTTACTAAAGTATTAATTAGGCAATACAATATTAAAATACACTTTTCCATGTATAATAGCTCTGTTATCCATCATGATGACCCTTTCATTACATTGGTTCACTGAGCACTGATAGATAAAGCTTGTCCCATGCACCACAGCTTGTTGAACAATTTTCTAGGGAACTAGAATATACTAAAATGTATAACATTTAAAAGCTGTAATGAATAAGGCAGATGTGTATGTATGTGTATATGTGTGTGAGAGAGCATTTTAGGTACCAGTTGTATTACTAGATTATGATTATGACCATTTCCTGTGATTGTACTGTTTATGTGTAGTGGTGCCTATTAGTAGAGATTGCATTAGGATAGATCAGAATCCTTTTACCTCCATTTACCAGTTGCATGGCTCTGAGCAAGCCATTTAACTTCTTTGTGCCTCAGTTTTCTCCTCTGTGAAATAGGGATAATAATAGTATCCACCCATGTAACACAGTTTGAACAGTATCTTACACAGGATAAGCACTCTATATAAATGTTGGATACTATTATTAATAAAATGCCAGAACATACAATTCACTCTGTATTTTTTCTATAGAGATGTATAGGCAAATCTGAAACCAATTATTTTATAGCCTCTCAAGATATCGTTTTGGAGAAGATGGGAAAATAAGGCTAAATGACAGTTCAATGAAGTGAAAACACTTAAGAACCAAATCATAAGCATTTTGGTTAGTGATCAGGGAAATGTCCACTGCAATTTTTAGAATTCTCTATCCACCCTTGGCCTGTCCAATATATTGTCAATGAACTGAATAAAGATGGAAGAGCATACTTACCAAATTTTCAAGTAAAATTGAAAGAGTCTATAATACAATGTCTATCACAGAATCAATAATAACAATAATGGAAGGAGTTACATCTATTGAACATACTGTGAGGGGCAATTTACATGCATTACCTGTAACCCACAGGACAATCCTATAAGTTTGGGATTATAGCTCCCATAGCAGGACATTTGTGATTACCTACCTTTCCTTTCTTAATAACAAAGACCTGAGGGAAACTACCTGCCCTGTATGGGCGCCAGCCTCAACTCCAGTCCCCAGGGTATATAATGTTTGTCTAAGCCAGTAGTTCTTTAACTGTGGTCTCAACCAACAACATCACTGTCATCTAGGAACTTATTAGAAAAAGAAATTGTTGAGTCCCACATCAGACCTAATGAATCAGCAACTGTAGGGATGGAGCCAAGAAATCTGTGTTTTAACAAGCCCTACAGGTGATTCTGATACATATCTAGTTTGAGACCAATGGTCTAAGCCAATCTGATCATCCCACAGCCCTTACCAGGGACTGATTTAAAAGTGTCATATGATAGACTCCTGGACAATTTCCTTTCACATCTGTGAGAGGAAATCTGAGGGGCTTCTAGGAAACGTTTACTTCTTTCTTTAAAAGAACCTTTTGGGAAGGAGTCCCTCTTTTGCTGGTGGACATTTTCATGTCTGTCTGTGATGCATGGTGCTGTGGCAGCGATCTTGAAGCCATGAAGGGAACTAGCCTGAGTAGAACACACTGAATGTAGCAAGATGGGAAGATGGAAGGAGCCTGGATCTTGATGGAAGGAGCCTGGATCTTAGCGACCAAATTTACCAAAACTAAAATTGTCTTACCTCCAGACTTATTATTATTTTAATATATCCTCTTTAATAAGCCATTTTAATTAGGGGCTTCTAATATCTACAATCAAAAGCATCCTAAGCAATACCACAGAGTTTTACAGTAAAGCAAACTGAAGCTCCGAGAGATGGAGTTACTTTCTCAAGCTCAAAATTCAAAACAGTTTCAATAGACCAGACAAGTGGATATACGTCGGTGTAGTTTGGGAAAGGGCTGGAAGTAAAGGTGAAGGTGTAGAGAGGTGCTGCATAGCCTAATATAAGTTTGTTTGAAAAATCCCTAAGAAATTCAGATGTTATATAAGCCAATAGGATGGCAAGGTACAAAAAAGGAATAAAGATGTTTAAGGCAATCTAGGTCTCAGTCAGTGAAAATTGACAAGGCTGGAGGGGCATAAACAAGGAAAGAAAATGTTAGACTGTATTCTACACTAGCACATTTTATTCTCATCTAAAGGACAGTGTCCAGTTCTAGGTACCCCAATTTTCATGGAAACAATTGAGAGCACATAGAGCACAGTATGACTCAGAGATGTAAAGGTCTGAGAATGAAGCCATAGCATTTTAGCTAAGAAAAGATAAGACTCAAAAAAATATAATTGTATTATTCAAAACTCTTTAGGAGCAATTAAGAGAAACTCAACTCAAACTGACTTATGTACAATTTTTTGGTTCATGTATCTAAAAGTTCAAGAAGTAACATAGCATAAGGTGTGGGCTGGCTCCAGGTGCTCTGACAATGTATGTGGTCAGGGCTTTATTTTTTTTCTCAAGACTCTGTTTTCTTGGGTCACCCTCATTCTCAGGCAGGCTCTCTCCCCATACCCCAAGCTCATATTCTAGCATCTTAGCAATTCTGTAAGATGGAGAGCTTCTCTCCTCCAGTATTTTCCATAAAAGTCCCAGTATAGCATTCTACTGAACCAGTTTGTGTGACTAGCCTAGGACTGAAATAATCACTGTGGCCAGGGGAATGCAATATGCTAAATGAGAGGATCTCTATTATGAGCACATCCTAAAGGGTGGGGAAAAGAAAGCTTTCATTCCATGGTAAACCCCATCACTGGAGAATAGGATGAAGATAATTTCCCACTGGAAAATTGATTATTATGAGAAGAAAGGAAAATGAATCCTGGGCAGGCAAAAATAGAGATGACCACTTCAATAACACCTGTCTTCAAATATTTGAATGTCTGACAAATAAATAGACTCAGCTTATTTTGTAAAGTTTCACTTGATATAACAAGAACTAATGCTTAAAAGTTACTGGAAAGCATATTTCTAATCTGCACAAGAAAGAATTTTATAATCATTACAGCTCTCAACAATGAATAGGCTGCACCAGAAAGCAAGGACGTTTATCATGAGAAGTTTCCAGGCCAAGGTCAGATGGCCACCTTCGAATGATATAATACAGGATATTTCCTGAATTGGTAGGAAGGAGTAGTAGATGAAATCTAAGGCCCTTTCCAACTCTAAATCTATAATATACTCTATAAGCATTCTAGTTGATAATCATCTATTGATGTTGTTGTTCCTATAAATGACTCCTCTAAACTGTACTAGTAATTCTGGAAAGCCTCTGTCTGGCTTATAAACAGACTGGATGATGAATTTTTGACCAACCCCTCTGTTGTTATGGTAACTAAAGCAAGGGGCATAGAAAAAAGGATTGGCTGGTGATTAGAAAGTTCTTAAATTGCAATAGCTGCAAATGAGGAGAGAATTCGTAGTATGTAATAATAATACCAGAGAGAAGTGTGGTCGACCCATCACTTGGAGAGTAAAAATCAAGATGAGATAACCAACCACAAAAATTGACAGAAATGTCAAACATAAATACTAACCTAAACATAAGAAAGGAAGATTAAAGAACGATGAATAGATACTGGTGCAAGATTTGGTTAGGGGCTGTAAAAGGGAGTTGATTTGAATCAGTAAGCATGATATATTTTAACCTAATGATTCATAAACAGCATTTATTTCCAACTAACTGCATATTTAAATGAGTTGTATGTAACAGCAGGAACAATTCGAAAATACAAGTGTGGTGGCTTGGATGATGCTGCATAAACAGAAGTTGACTCCCTCCCATGTGCACAATCTCCCTATCCAGCTCTGGATGGGGGTGGGGAGGGTGATCACTCTGCCTCAATCAAACGCACATATTGACCAAGACAAGATACAGTGAGCTCTAATCAATTGTCTAAATGGTTCAAAAGTCATCTGCATGAGAGAAAAAAAAATTTTTAATTTAATGAAAACTGAAATTAAGCTCATTTCAATATAATTTGTTTATATGCTCTCCTTTAAACCTTTTCCCTATGCTTAACTGTTTTCTGAACACAAAATAAGGAACTGGAGTAGATTTAAAACTCTTTTATGACTGGGCAAAGGGATCTCTGAACTTTCTAAAATTATACACAAAATTGATGTCTACTTGCTTTTGCTCAGGGAAGATGTTCCAGAGTTCCCACCAGATTTTTAAAAGGAACTGTGACCCACCATGAGCCCTAAGTGAATCCCTCTGACACAAGATTAGCTTCAGAAATATACACCCTGAATCCTATGAGAACTCCAATATTTCTGTAACACATATGAGAAAAAGGAAAAGATAATTGAAGGTAGTTGCTACCATGAACTCCAGGAGCAGTGCATGGATTATAACAGGAAGTTGTCATATACATCCAGCTGTCATAGACAAATTAGAGCAGGCTTCCCTGTTAGGCTCAGAAGATAGAGAAAGCTTAAATTATTACTGGACCAGCACTCACCATTAGGGGACACTCCAGGTATCCTTAAGTTTGAAGACACATTTCGGAACTAACTCAAGAAGGCATAAGGGAAAGTAAATGTATTTTCATTATGCAAATTAATAAGAATAATTTGACATATACCTCTGAGTCAGCATTTTTCTATAGATTTATTCATCCTGCGGGATTTCAGAAGAGCAGGTAGATACACTGTAATTAGAGGCAGGATTACCTACAATACTGGAAATAAGAAACCATAAAAAATGATAGATTCTGAAATTTTATAGGCTTCCTGCTAAGTTCTCCAAAGCTGAACTTAGAGAATGGCTAAGTTCATTCCCAGAATGGCTGGGAATGAAAATAAATCTTTGTGTCACTAAGCAAGATATTAAAAATATCACAGAAGAAAAGTTGTTGTTCCTGATGCATATGGATACTTAGCCCATGTGCCTCTGAAAATTAGGTATCCATTTCTGCATGGCTCAGCAACATAGATACCCTTTCAAAAGAGTAACCTGTGAACGGAAATTTCTTGTATGTTATGAGACTACCTTCACCAAAACGTTTTCCAGTGAATTATAGAATGTAAGTTGCCAATATGCCTTCAGCCATGACTGAATTTAATCATATTCTAGGTGTATATCTTTTGCTGAAATCCTAAGCTCTAGTCCTCCATTAACAAGTCCTTTTCTTTTTCTCTGTGGCCATTTTTGTTCTCTTGCTCCCCAAGCCCTAAAGTTCTGCCATTCTGCACCTGCCTGGAGATCTTGCCTCCCCACAATGCACCAGCCAACGATCGCCACTGCTACCTGTGGGCCTTCAGTCCCAAAGTGGGTGAGGCTGTGCTTTCTCTCGCTTTCCACTCTAAGACTACTATAGTTATTCCCAGGCCAGACTTCCCAGGTATAATGGGAAATCTGCCTGTCTCCATGCCAGACCCTCTCTGTAGTAACTCAGTAACTGTTTAACATTGCATTCTCTGGACTAATATTTCCAACTACTTTCATTTTGATTATTCTTTCTTTCTACTTTTACCAAAACATCCATCCTAAAATGTCTATCTCTTTTTGCTTCTCTATATTTTCTTCCTTTTTCTATCCTCATTTTATAGTATAGATAGTTGTATATTTGAGTACCAGGATAGTAAAAATACCAGTATAAGAATATCGAGTAACTTCTTGAAATATTTTTCTATGCTTTGCCATAGACCATTTTTAGTGGTGATTCTAGTGCAGTTCTATTTGAACAAGACAAATTCTCTTTGGATGTAATGTTTATCCACAGGCCTCTGATGAGGTCTGGTTTCTGTCTACTCAGGTGATGTTTCACGCCTCTTCTCAGATTTATAGCTGGAGGGCAGAATGAAGTACACTCCTCCCAGATGAGCTCTTAGCTTCTTGCAGGCTTTTCCTTAGTTCACCTCTGCTCTCCTGAAGCAGTATCATTGCCTATCCCCACTGCCTCAGACTGGGTTACTCTGAACCTCAACTCCAAGTTGAGCCCTTCCTGCCTCAACTCTCACCCAAAGTATTCTACTTAGTATTACACTGCCCAAGGGCTATGCACCAACACCACAAGTTTTTAACCATTTCCCTTCCCAGATTCTTGGCCAGTCATTTTCTGGTGGGAATATCTTTGACAGGAGGAGTAACTTGGTAGGGAGAAATCATATTTGAAGGTTGAGGGCGGGACAAAGTGGCAGGCAATTCAGCACCTTTAGGGTAGAGAGACAGCTGAGTGATTCAGATCCTGGGGCTCTAGGTCCAGGAACACAATACCAATGGTAGGAAGTAGGAAGGGTCTTACTACTTATTTTTGGTTTTTGTTTTTATTTTCAGTACACGGGCCTCTCACTGCTGTGGCCTCTCCCGCTGCGGAGCACAGGCTCAGGACGCGCAGGCTCAGTGGCCACGGCTCACGGGCACAGCCGCCCCGCGGCACGTGGGATCCTCCCAGACCGGGGCACGAACCCGCATCCCCTACATCGGCAGGCAGACCCCCAACCACTGCGCCACCAGGGAAGCCCCTTACTACTTATTTTTTTAGGTGTACTCTATTTCATAAATCAGAGCCCAGGTAGGCCATGAAAAGAACTCCTAATACTACACCACTCATTGGTCTCAGTTCTTGGGGGGGATATGAGTTTACCCTTTTTTTCTTGTTTCTTTCTTTTAGTGGAAAGTTGGAAAGAATGGAGAGTGGCTGTAATTGAGGCTGCTAGACAGAATGCTATATTAAATGAGGAGTCTTTCCTTAGGTGCTTATCTTCTCAAAGTGCCTTTGAATTTTAATCCTTTTTACTCAGGCACAAATAATTTTTTCTGAATTTGGTGTTATTCATGAACCTGATTACTATGCATAGCAGATCGTATTTTCCAAAGATGGCCACAAAAATACCTCACATCTCCCAGGCTCTTCTGCAATGTGACTTTGACATTCCCTCATCAAGAAGGAGAGTTGATTTCTCCACCCCCTTGAATCTCGACTGATAATAAAATATAGCAGAATGACACTGTTAAGGCATAGCCTTTCCTGGCCTGGCACTTCCTCTTCCTATTTTTGGAAAACTTTCTCTTGGGATGTTCACTCTGAGAACCTAGCTGCCATCCTATGAGAAACCCAAGCCACAAGGAGAAGCTACATGTAGGTGCCCCGGGGGACAACCTAGGATCAACTGTCACGATGAGAGTGAGTCATCTGAAATATCCAGTCCAGTGGAACTTTCAGATCATGATGCCTTAGCAGCCATGTGATTTCAATCAATAGGAAAGCCCCAAAGTAAGGCCACCCAGCTGAGCTCAGTCAATCCACAGAACCATAAGAGAAAATAATAATTTTGTTCTATGCAGCTAAGGTTTGGGGTGATTTGTTAAGCAGTAAGAGATAACCAGAATACTATGTTAAATGGAAGCAGATCCTGTGAATCATCATCTATTACATTCTCCTCAAACTTATCTCCAGTTATTTCAATGGTAACTTTTTAGAAAATATCCAGCAGGCCCAACATAACTATAAGATTAAGGGTAAATTGAACTAATAATGTAGTATTGGTACAAATAGTGTGTAAAATTGTGTGTGTGTGTATGTATTGACTGCTATATAAGTTCCCTAGGGCTGCCATAACAAATCACCACAAACCTGGTGGCTTAAAACAACAGAAATGTATTCTCTCATAGTTCTGGAGTTCATAAGTCTGAAATCAAAGTGTCTGTCAACAGGGACATGCTTCCTCTAAAGCTTCTAGGGTAGAATCCTTCCTTGCCTCTTCTGGCTTCCAGTGGCTCTTGGCATTCCTTGGCTTCCTTGGATTAGGCTACATCACTCCAATCTCTGCTTCTGTCTTCACATTGCCTTCTCCTTTATGTGTGTGTGTCTTCTCTGTATGTCTGTCTGCTTCTCTCTACTCAGATAATGCAGGATTATCTCATCTCAAGATTTTAAGTTAAATACACCTGCAAAGACCCTTTTCTCAAATAAGGTAACATTCTCAGTTTCCAGGGATTTGACATGGATATCTTTGGAGGCCATTTTTCCTATCATAATTGGTATGGAAACAGGAGCAGTAGAAGGAAGTCCCTATGACCCCAAGGTTACAGGGTAAGTAAAGAAAGCTGGTAATTATCAAGCGAGTCAATTCATTGTAGAGTTTCAAAAACAGATGGTAGTTTATGCCACAGTGTGAGTTCTTTCTGTAAGACTGATGACCAAGTGTGTGTTACTCTCTGTATTTGCCTTCTGTTCAGTTGTTCTGATCACTAACTACATATATTAGTGTGAAAGAAATGTAGGCAAAATAAGTATTTGTAAATGTATACAAATCAAGATCAATTCAGGATAACATGGATACTAACCAGGTTAACTTTGTCTAACAATGAAGAATGACTTTTTGTTATACCACTTTGGAATTTCTCTGGCAAACTGCTTATACTGACCACATAGTAGTTGATATTAGCCATTATCCAACTTTTAATCATCTCCTTCATATAATTACCATAAATGTATTGCTTATTTCCTTCACTAGAATTCGGATTTTTTTTTTTCTCTGCACCATTCCAGCACTATCCTGGCACTTAAAACAATCTAAACTTCTTACTCACCCTACACTCCCTAAAGGAGAACATCTCATAGGAAACGCTCATAGCTCATATTCTCATGCTAAGTATAAGAACCAGTTAAATGAGATGCCAACTAAATATGCCAGTAGTATTGGCAGGTGGTATGATGTCTGCTGGCAAATGCACTGAAATACTCAAGTCAGTTAATGTTGGCAATTGTGTTGCTATCATGGTTATGACTTATAAATTCAATCACCATTGATTGAAATTGTGCAATATCTGAGCTAAGAATAAAATAATTAACTCCCTCTGTGGAGCCATCTATATGATCCCTTAAATATTTCCATTGGTCAAAAAAAAGCTGATTTCAGGGGCTTGCCTGGTGGTGCAGTGGTTGAGAGTCCACCTGCCGATGCAGGGGACATGTGTTTGTGCCCCGGTCCAGGAAGATCCCACATGCCACAGAGCGGCTGGACCCGTGAGCCATGGCCGCTGAGCCTGCGCGTCTGGAGCCTGTGCTCCGCAATGGAAGAGGCCACAACAGTGAGAGGCCCGCGTACAGCAAAAAAAGAAAAAAAAAGCTGATTTCATAATATAGAGGATTCTAATATTTAAACTCTCTCTCTCTAACACACACACACACACACATACACACACACACATACACACAGAGTAGGAGAGAATGTCTCTGTGAGTAAGAGACAGATAAACAGACAGCAGATAGATGGAATAGCCATGATGAAGTCTGCTGGAAAATGTGCTGAAACATCTGTCCATTAGTGTCGGAAATTGCATTGTTATTAGATGTTTGTGACTTATAAATTTAATTGCTCGTGGGGAAGGGGAGACAATATTTGAATTGTTTGAATTTAGAAAATTATTTGAATTTAGAAAATCCTGCCCTGCTCTAGTCTTAGAGAAGAAAGGCAAAATGGAAATATAGGCAATATTTGTTATATTATGTTCCTCTCCTAATCCATAAATTTGATTACTGGGGACTGTTCTGAGTCAAAAGCTAAACAGATTTTTTTTAAAAATATCAATTCTATAAAATAAAACAACCACATATATTAGAGCATATTTAATGAGATTAGTGATAAAAATAGATATTTGTAGTGTAGAGGATCTCAGTTTTGCATGTATAACCAGTTTAGCGAACAATATGAATAAGAAACAATTTTCCACCAATTACTCCTTTCAAACATGATCTATGAGATTTACCTTCCATGCTCCCTAATGACATCTCAAGTATATTCTCATTTTATAGACAGTTCAACTTTAGGCATTAAAAAAATCAATCAAAACACAACCAGCTTCACACTGTCCCTAATTTCATGTACACTAACAAATTTGGGGGGATGAGATGTCAATATTACCTTCTTATAGTCATTCCCAATCCCTAGAGGAAGTTTTCCTAGGACCTCTCTTTCTTTTTTCTTTTTAAATATAGTTAATTTACAATGTTGTGTTAGTTTCAACTGTATAGCAAAGTGATTCAGTTATACATATACATATACATATATATATATATATATATATATTCTTTATCAGATTCTTTTCCATTAAGGAATATTACAAGATATTGAGTATAGTTCCATGTGCTATACAGTAGGTACTTGTTGTTTACCTATTACATATATATAGTAGTATATATATGTTAATCCCAAACTCCTAATTTATCTCTCCCCCACCCCTCCCCCCATCCCCTTTAGTAACCAGAAGTTTGTTTTTTATGTCTGTGAGTCTATTTCTGTTTCGTAAATATAAGTTCACTTGTATCTTTTTTTTTTAGATTCCATATATAAGTGATATTATATGATATTTGTCTGTTTCTGTCTCACTTTACTTAATATGATAATCTCTAGGGCCATCCATGTTACTGCAAATGGCATTATTCATTTGTTTTTATGGCTGAGTAATATTCCATTGTATATATGTACCATATCTTCTTTATCCATTCCTCTGTTGATGGACATTTAGGTTGCTTCCATGACCTGGCTATTGTAAATAGTGCTGCAATAAACACTGGGGTGCATGTATCTTTTCTAATTATAGTTTCCTCCAGATATATGCCCAGGAGTGGGATTGCAGGATCCTATGGCAACTCTATTTTTAGTTTTTTAAGGAATCTCCGTACTGTTCTCCATAGTGGCTGCACCAATTTACATTCCTACCAACAGTGTAGGAGGGTTCACTTTTCTCCATAGCCTCTCCAGAATTTATTATTTGTAGACTTTTAAATAATGGCCATTCTGACGGTGTGAGGTGATACCTCATTGTAGTTTTGATATGCATTTCTCTAATAATTAGTGCTGTTGATCATTTTTTCATGTGCCTGGTGGCCATCTGTATGTCTTCTTTGGAGAAATGTCTATTTAGATCTTTGGCCCATTTTTTGTTTTTGTTTTTGTTTTTTTGTTTTTGCGGTACACGGGCCTCTCATTGTTGTGGCCTCTCCCGTTGCAGAGCACAGGCTCCGGATGCTCAGGCTTAGCAGCCATGGCTCATGGGCCCAGCCACTCTGCAGCATGTGGGATCTTCCCAGACCGGGGCACGAACCCATGTCCCCTGCATCGGCAGGCGGACTCTCAACCACTGCGCCACCAGGGAAGCCATGGCCCATTTTTTGATTGGGTTGTTTGTTTTTTTGATATTGAGCTGTATGAGCCGTTTGTGTATTTTGGAAATTAATCCCTTGTCAGTCACATGGTTTGCAAATATTTTCTCCCATTTTGTAGGTTATCTTTTCATTTTATTTATGTTTCCCTTTGCTGTGCAAAGACTTAAGTTTAATTAGGTCCCATTTGTTTATTTTTGTTTTTATTTCCATTACTCTAGGAGGTGGATCCAAAAAGATATTGCTGTGATTTATGTCAAAGAGTGTTCTGCCTATGTTTTCCTCTAGGAGTTTTATACTGTCTGGTGTTACATCTAGGTCTTTAATCCATTTCAAGTTTGTTTTGTATATGGTGTTAGAGAATGTTCTAATTTCATTCTTTTACATGTAGCTGTCCAGTTTTCCCAGCACTACCTTTTGAAGACATTGTCTTTTCCCCATTGTATATTCTTGCCTCCTTGTTGTAGATTAATTGACCATCGGTGTGTGGGTTTATTTCTGGGTTTTCTATTCTGTTCCATTGATCTATGTGTCTGGTTTTTTGCCAGTAGCATACTCTTTTGGCTACTGTAGCTTTGTAGTATAGTCTGAAGTCAGGGAGCCTGATTCCTCCAGCTCCATTTTTCTTTTTCAAGATTGCTTTGGCTATTCAGGGTCTTTTGTGTTTCCATACAAATTGTGAAATATTTTGTTCTAGTTCTGTGAAAATGCCATCAGTAATTTGATAGGGATTGCATTGAATCTGTTGATTGCCTTGGGTAGTATAGTCATTTTAACACTATTGATTCTTCTAATCCAAGAACACGGTATATCTTTCCATCTGTTCGTGTTGTCCTGGGACTGCTCTTGACTGGAAAACCCTCTATACTAGTTTGCCATGACTGCCATAACATTATACATAGAACTGGTGGCTTAAACATCAGAAGTTTATTTTTTCATGGTTCTAGAGTCCAAAATCAAGGTGCTCCAGGGTCAGTTTCTCCTAAGGCCTCTCCCCTTGGCTTGTAGATGACTATCTTTTCACTGTGTGCTCATATAGTATTTCCTTTGTGGCCACACATCCCTGGTATCTATTTCTCTTCTTATAAGGACACCACTCCTATTGGATTAAGCTCCCACTTTTATTACCTCATTTAACTTTAATTACTCCTTAAGGGTCCTATCCCCAAATACAGTCACATTGGGGGTTAGGGCTTCAATACATGAATTTTGGAGGAAGGCATTTCAGACCATAACACCCTCCTTTACCTTACTCTCAGTGAGGAAAAGGGAAATTCCACAGCATCACTCATCACTTGATGGGGTGGAGGTGATGAGCCTCAGCTCCAGTTTGGCTAACTCTTGGTGATTCATAGGTGAAGCCTAGTAGCTCCTTAGCACTTAGCACTCTGTTTAGGTATTTTGTGTCTATTTTCTACCTAGGGGGGCTTTAGCTGAAATTCAAAGAGAACAGGAAAATCCACTCTAACATCCAGTTGCCATGAAAAATTCTACCTTTTCTTCAAGACCTTGATCCTGCAGTTGAATGCACTCCCTCCCTCCCCTAGACTGGCATAGCCTTTTGCTGGTGCCTCATAAATGATACTTCCCATTCTCTGTCATTTGAGAAAACACTTGGCTCGTCTTGAAAGCACGAACTGTATTTTATGTGGCCATATATTTATCCCACAAAGTGTCTGACACAACACCCAAATGTAGTGGCCACTAAAGATGTGTCTAATTAACCAGTGGTTCGAGATAAGAGAAAATAAAATACAATATGGAAATGGAGATGGAGGCAGAATCTGATGGCAGCCTGTAGTTCACAAAGGGAAGGGTGGTCAGGCTTCTTTATCTTTGCCTTTAAATTTCATGTCTGTAATCATCTCTGTTACCCACAGAAGTAGCCACCAAGAAGTAAAACTCACTCTCCCAGTAAATCTTGAGGGCTTCCATGACACATCTCCAAACCAGTCGCCACTGTGACTTTCTCTGACGAATACCAGAGCTTATGTAATGTTGGTGTGTGTGTATGTGTGTGTGTGTGTGTGTGTGTGTGTGTGTGTGTGTGTGTGTGTGTGTGTGTGTGTGTGTGTGTGTGTGTGTGTGTGTATATATATATATATATATATATATATATATATATATATATATATAAAACAGCATTCCCAATAAGGAAGAGAACACAAGCAGCAGTATCAACACTTTGTTTCTCCTTGTCTTTCCCAGGGACTTCACTATTAGCAAAGACTTTACTTCTAGTCTTGGGGCCTTGACAATTCTGAGCCCTCCCTAGCACTGCATGATCACACAGCTTTGAGATTCAAAAGAGTCATTTTACTGAAATTTAGGGACCTTACCTCAAGTTAAATTTTAATTCAGCACTATCTCATTCCATTTTATGTGCAAGAAAATAAAGGGCCATTAATTAAGAGTTAAATGCTAACAAGTGGGAAAACAAAGTAAGCTATGAAGAACTTTAGGTTAAAATTTCTGACATAAACATAAGTCATTGCTTCAGTATAGTCAGTACATTACTGCCCATATGGCAGTGCTTTTCACTAGTTCCATTTAGGTTTTGAAGCATATTTTAACACCTAGCTTTCAGATCAATTAAAGGCACAAATACCAGAGCATAAATAATGTTGGTATATGTATACCCTTCTCTGTATAAAGAAAAACAGGCCTCCACCTGTTTTAAAATAAGAATTAATACAGCAGGGTTAGTCTCCTCCATTGTCCCTTGATTTAACCATGGAGTAAAATATTGAATTACATGAAATGTAATGTTGAGTACACTATCTTGCTCAGTTTCCATGGCTATCCTTGGAAGTGGTACTCTGGTCACTTAAATGAACTTGAGTTACAATTCATAGACTAGCTCTGGATGGAGTGTCTTCCTTTGGAGTCTTCTGTAATTTTCTGAAAAGCAACTGATCACTGAAAAGGGAAAATGAAATGCTAAGGAGAAAGCTCTTTACACCTGAAAGTATAAGGAAGGCAGGCTGAATCCACATAATGGGAAGTAATGAAAAGAAAACTGCTCTCAGCATCCCCACTGTTCAAACTCCTGAAAATACAATAAATGCATTTCCACTTCCAGTTTTTAAATAATGAATTTCCATTAGCTATTGAGGAAAGAGAAAGGACTTCTGCATATCCCTGAGCTGAGTACTTAGGGACCAAGCATGAAAAGTCTTCCTCAACTGTTTAAAAGTCAAGCATGTTTAGGGCTTCCCTGGTGGTGCAGTGGTTGAGAGTCCGCCTGCCGATGCAGGGGATACGGGTTCGTGTCCCGGTCTGGGAAGATCCCACATGCCGTGGAGCGGCTGGGCCCGTGAGCTATGGCCGCTGAGCCTGCTCGTCCGGAGCCTGTGCTCCACAATGGGAGAGGCCGCAACAGTGAGAGGCCCACATACCGCAAAAAAAAAAAAAAAAAAAAAAAAGTCAAGCATGTTTAGCCAAAAAAAAAAAAAAAAAAAACAATAGTGCACAGCAGAGTACAATACCAACCAACTAACCAACAAACAACAACAAAAGGCATGTGTTTTGTTTGGTTTATTCAAGGAAAGTTCTCTTGAGGATGACATCAAAAAGGAGACTCATACTAGAAGAAAGAGTGATTATCTTTCCATTTTCTCTGTAGAAAATGGTATCACAAAATTGTTGTCATATGATAAAGTAATCAAATAATATGCAAACAGAAAAAAAGAATTATAGAGATTTTTAGTTAATAACAATTTTTTAAATTTTTTCTATGTTTTGAGCATTTATAGTATGTCATCTTTTAAAAATGTGTACTTTCTTGCAGTTCCTTTTATTATTAGATTAATAGTCTCTTTTAGGCCTAAAATAATCACTTCCAAGTAGCTCATTTATTGAGTGATAAGGATTTTTATATTTCATTTTATGTTTTAAAGAGTGAAAACCTTAACCTTGAAGAGCTAAAGACAGAAGTACTTACTGTGGCTTATTTATCTGAAGAAATTATTTCTTCAAATAATAAACAAAAGTCAAACATCAAAGAGGGAGTTGGGCTTCCCTGGTGGCGCAGTGGTTGAGAGTCCACCTGCCGATGCATGGGACAGGGGTTCGTGCCCTGGTCCGGGAGGATCCCACATGCTGCGGAGAGGCTGGGCCCGTGGGCCATGGACGCTGAGCCTGTGTGTCCGGAGCCTGTTGCTCCACAATGGGAGAGGCCAAAACAGTGAGAGGCCTGCGTACCGCAAAAAAAAAAAAAAAGAGGGAGTAAAGGTCAAGTAGTAAGACACAATTTCTTCATCTTTCAAAATGGATGCAATCTGATATGAGCAAACCACTCACATTGACAGCAAGCTTTGCATTTGTATTTTACATAAGATTCCTTCTTTCATTCAATGAATAAGTATTGAGCCTCTTTATAGACAGGGCATTATATAGATGTGGTGCTAGAATGATTTTTTAAAGATAACATGTTATACTTACTATTTTAGTCAGGGTTCTCTTGATTGACACTGACAGAAACCCAATTCAAACTAGTCAAAATTAAAAAAAAAAAACAACTCTTGGCTCATGCAACTTCAGTATAGCTCTAGCTCATTATTATCAGGAATCTTCTCTCTTCATCTCATGGTGTTCTTCATTTCTCTGTGTTAACTTTATTCTTTGACAGGTTCTACCACTGAATTAGCTAAATGGCCACCAGAAGCTCCAAACTTAATGTCTATCAACTTAGGAGCTCTGTGAAAAGAGAGTGCTTTTCTAGTAGTTCCAACTAAAGTCTCAGGGTTGGTGGGCTTTGATTTATTCAGTTTATGTCATGCAACTATCCTTGCATCAATAACTGTGGCCAAAGAGAACCAATATACTGAATTGTCAAGTTCATGTCTGCTCCTAGAACAAAGACAGAACTAAATCCCACCCAAATGACCAAGAATTAAATAGGAGACCATTGATTCCCCAATTAAAAAGAGAAAATGGATACTCAGGAATAAAAATAATACCTGCCAACTACATCTACACTTAAGAAACTACAGACTAGAGTAAGACATATGTACAGAAACAACTGTTATGTCTGTCTGTCTCTCTCGCTCTCACTGTCCCTCTGTCTCTCAGTATTTGTCTATCTACCTACATACCTATCTATCTACAAACAGACAGACAAACACACACACACAAGAGTAGTGTGATGGTAAGTGTTTAACTGGATCTGTAGGGAAATTTTTGAGAGCTCTGATTTATAGTGTTTGCCAGTTTCAATGATGTAAGTGCTCCACACAGCTGAGTTCAGAATGTGAAGTCGCTGAGTGTGGAATTGGTAAGAGATGCATGCTCACATTCAGCTCTTATGAGCCAGATGAATTGTCTCCAGTACACCATTTTAATAGTTAAAGAAAAGCAGAGAGAAGTCACTTGCACTTGAGGTAATCAGAGGAAGCTTAGTATAGAATGTGGTGTATGATCTGACCTTTAAAGGATGTGTAGAATATTTGCAAGTTTATTGAACCTGTGGTAGAACAAAACAGTAAATAAAGGTTTACTTTGATCTCAAAGAATTAGAGTTGGAAAAATGAGGCATTTCAGGAAACCAAAAATAGTTTATTTTTAAATGTTTAGGTTATATCAGCTTGAGCCGCATATCAAGGTAACCTTAACATATTTCATGGGGGTAACCTTAACATATTTCATGGGGGAGGAGTTGTTTTAGTGGGAAAGATTTCTTTATCCTCAGGGTCCCATCAGTAGAATTTAGAATCCATTCTAATGCTCTATCTTTTAAAGTCATCTTGTTTTAGTATTTCAGCTCCTGTAATGACAGACCTGATTCATGTACAAATGTGAATATAACTACAGTCACTTCAATTGAAAAAAAAAAAAAACACTTTGTCATGTTGCTTAAGAGGAATGCAGTGGGAGAAATAACAGAAAATGAAATTTGCATAGAGACTTCTAGTTTCAGCTCTGATATACAAAGAGCTTGGAAGTCATCACTTCCATCTTTACAACAAGAAACAGTTGAGTAAACTGAAAATCAGTGACTTTTCTTGGACTCCTGTCAGAGAACAGAGGTTACAGGGCAAACCAACACCCCAAAATCTAGAGAGAAAGAGTCCAGAGAGTTACATTCAAAATGTGCTTACCTGGACTAAAGCTGCTAGATCCATAAATTGATAGAAACACTTAAGTGGTGACTTTGATGACTTGCTGGAGGCTGAATATGGATTAGCATGAGAATGAGAAACTTCTGGAGGTCACCACTCTGGAACAGATGCAGACTTGCATGAGTTTACCTCCAGGAATTCCACTGTGTTCTCAGAGTAAAGATCTGAGAAAGATTCATCAATGTGAATTAGGCCCAAAGCCTTCTGACAACAAAGGCCTACTCAGTAAGGGAAAAGAATTTACCAGAGCCTGATGCAAGCTGGGACAAGGACATTCCTCACCCCCTTGCCTACTCTATTCTTTCTTACCTAAGGAGGAAGATAAAAGCTATACCATGGGAAAGTAATTATGAAGATCACAGACCTGAGACACAGGTCCACTAATCATATTATAGAATGCTACATTTTACCAGCACACCAAGAGGGCTCCAGTATAACTACAGTGGATTGTAGCTCAAAGAACTGCAAGACACAGACTCTCTCTGAGGAGGAGTGCTGAGGGAAGCCCAAAGTCAAGAGGAGACAAAACAAGGACACTAGAGGAATTTCAAGACACTGGCACCTGCAGCTACAGCAAACATTAAACACAGTTCAGTTCCTAGCCAGCTTATCACAAATCTTCACATTAAAGGATGTCATTTCCTATTCCCTATACAAACACATCTGGCTTTCAACAAAAAATGTTACATGGCATGACAAAATGCAAGGAAAAAGCTCAATCTGAAGAAACAGAGCAATCACAAAAATAAAACTCTCTTATGACGCAGATGTTGGAATTATCAAGAAGATAATTTAAAATAACTATGATTACTATGTTAAAGGCGCTAATGAAAAAAGTAGATAATATGCAAGAACAGATGGGTAATATAAGCAGAGAGATGGAAACCCTAAGACAAAATCAAAAGGAAACGCTAGAAATTAAAAACACAAAGGAATAATTCAGAACAGAAATGATGACTGCCTTTGACAGGATCACTAGTATATGACATGGCCAAGGAAAGAATTAGTGAGCTTAAGATAGATCAAGAAGTACTACACTGAGAGCTAGACCTAAGCAATGGATAGTTCAACTCTTATTGAGAACTCAAGAAGGCACCCCTTTACTACCCAGTACTTCTAAGGACCATAACCAATTCTAATCAAAAGTGATAATGGAATGGAATAAGCAGAGTCTCATTTGACTTTTGTCCTAGCCCTATTGTACTCCACCAGGATATTCATGCTCCCTCCCCTTCCAATCATTATGTAGCATGATCTCTGGGTCTTATATTAGGTTTTTATAATTTTATACAAATAAAGTTGTCACTGTCTTTTCTCTCTTGCAATATATTTCATTAAAAACATTATATAACTGAACTTAGGGCCTTACCTCCTATGAAAGAAAGAGCAGACTCCAGGGGGTAAATAGGCAATGGAAGGCCTTCTTGTTAAGGCCTGGAATGATATCTCTACCCCCACTCATAAGGCAGCCCTGCTGGGGATTGTTATGTGCATTGCTCTCCAGGCAAAGGTGAGAATAGAGATCTGAGAACAACAGTATTAGGAAGGTGAGCAGTGGGCAGCTGTAGGATAATGGGCAGGCTGAGGCTTGGGGACTAAAGAACCAGAGTTCCTGTAGTATCAGGACGACCTCATTAAGTTATTACATCCAAGGGCAGTAAGAATCTGGAGAGAATTTTAGGGAGATCATTAGGGTGAGTCCAGGGGTGAGAAAATCAAGCCCTATGTGAAAAGGTTACATAAATTTGGATTGATCATCTGAGAAAAGAGATGGCAATAAAGATTTTTAACATCAATAAATAAAAAGTAAATGTTGACCAACTGGTCCTTTTTCAGAGACCAGAACTCAGAAGAAGGCTTTAGAGCATAATGGGATAGATTCAGAGCATATATTGTTACACGATGAAATGGGTTACCTGAAGGACTGTGGAAACAGAATCAATTCTTATCAACTGTGGAAGGTTTCATCCTTCTCTGAAGGCCAGAGGAGATGCCTAAACCAGATTCCAGACCTTGATTAGAAGATGTGTCCTGGCTTACATTGTGCTAACAGTCTAGATTCATTTCATCAAGAAATTTTGGCAACTACTTTTTACATCTGTCAAATGCAAATAGAGTGAAATCTCTTTCTAAAACCATTCACTACTGAGTTATTTTCCTAAAGAAGTCAGTCTGTCTTATACCTTATCCAAAGAGTGCTAAATTACTGTCGAATCAATAGTATCACACTATAAGAGATTCTTATCTATAAAGCAATCAATGGTATATAACTCAAGGATGATGCTACAGTGCTTTTCCAGTGGAAACATCTTACTGATGCAAATAGAATCACTACTAGGAAGTGTTGCCAAGATCTTTGAAAAAGAAAATGGTTCTTACCAGGTAACCAGATCCTATTTCACAGCATTCATCTGAATTACTTTTTTGACAAGCTCCAACTATAATACCTCCTTAATGTATTCAGAGGACCATCAAGCATTTATCCAGTAACCCTTGAGGATAATTCTGTTTCTTATATTTATTTTTTAGAAAGAATATTATAGGCCTCTTCAGGTTTCAGTCAGTGGCTTAGTCTCATAGGAAATTGCTCATCTTGTTTTGTCAGTCTAAAATTGTTGAAATTGGAAGACCCATTTTAGTTAACTATTTCATGCAGAATCCAAGAATTTTTCAAACTTAAAGGTGTTTTTATTAATATCCTACCCAAACAAAAATGTTATTCACCTCAAATCCATACCTGTTTCATAAATACATCTCTCAAGACTCTTAGCCATATTTTTAATCATAAATTCTGATTTAAAAAAAAGAAAACTACAAGTTTTAGAAATCTTAGACTTGGTTCAAAAAAATCTCTTCAACCCTACCCTTCTATTCTAATGACAATAATATATCAAAGGGGCAGTAAAGAAGAAAGAGGATCATTAAACCTTAACATGAAACAAAAGATATGAAGTATGAAATATTCTCTAAGCACAACAAGGAGCACTGACTGGTGGGAACAAAAGATGATGAGTGATGTCTAAAGCAAATGTTGCAGAAATAATCCAAGAGAATTAATTGAATGATTGCTATCCATTTCCATCAGTGGACGTTGAGTGGAAGGTGAAAGTAACAGTAAATATCTTTTTATTTATCACCTTCTTAAAGATAGCCTCAAAGAGGTGCAAGGACATTCATTGTCCATAATAAACTTGTCAGGCTTTGAGCATACATAGGGACGGAGATACATGTTACATTTGTTCAGAGTATTTAAATGGGAGCCTTATTTGGCAGTGTAAATCTGGCAGTCGTAACCAATATTTATCAGATACTAGATACTGACTTTAAAGCTACATCTACCTGGAATAAAAGAAAACAATCTGTTTATTAAAAGTTCCTTTAAATTCTGTTGGGGAAATAGATATAATAGAAAAGATAAAAAGAATTTAAGAAGACAAAACAAAAAGTAACTGCATAAACCAGTTCTTCCAAAGGCTACACTGAACAACCTGAAATAGTGGGAAGAGCATAATAGATGGGATATTTCGTTCCCATCCTAACCCTGATGCTCTGGGCCTCAGTTCCTTTGTACCCATTATCAGGGAGTTGTTCTTAGACTAGACATCCATAAGGAAACTTAAAGCTCTAAAATTCTGTGACCATGGACACTGCTGTACTAAAATAACTAACATTTGTGCAGTTTCATCATTTACCCTGACTCTTTACAATAACCCTGTAAGATAAGAGGTATCCTCTCCAGTTTACTAATGAGGAAATGAAATTGAGTAAAATAAGTTGAGGAAGATGACCATGGTCCAGGTGTTCCTAAGATCAGAGATGAAACTTGAACTCAAATCAACTAATGTCAAATCCGATGTTCTCCCCACTGCATCATTCTGCATACGACTTTGAAGCCCTGAAGTGATCTCTATATGCTAACAAGCAGAATGAGGGTTTGTAAGACCTTCAGAGTCAGTATATTGACTGAGCCTTTAACTTTACTGAGAGAATATAAAATTTTGGATGGGAACTCCCCAACATTTTGCTTACCAAACTTACAAACCCACCTTGGGCAATGTAGCAATAGTGGAGCTGTCTCAAGCTTATCTTTTTTTTTTTTTTTTTTTTGCAGTACGCGGGCCTCTCACTGTTGTGGCCTCTCCCGTTGCGGAGCACAGGCTCCGGACGCGCAGGCTCAGCGGCCATGGCTCACGGGCCCAGCCGCTCCGCGGCACATGGGATCTTCCCAGACCGGGGCACAAACCCGTGTCCCCTGCATCGGCAGGCGGACTCTCAACCACTGCGCCACCAGGGAAGCCCTCAAGCTTATTTTAAAGTTCATCCCTTCAGTCTAGCTTTGGACTCCATCACTTTCTACTCTCCAGAGAAACTCACAATCATTACTTCTTCTCTTTATATATTCATCCTCTCCCCTTCAACAAAGTCTTTCTTATCAGTTTTTAGATACAGTCAAATCTCTAATACACATAAAACCCTAATTTGTCTACACTCCCCATTTCAGCAACCCCCATAGTATTCCCCTTTCTTTCGTATTCTCACTTCTCAAGATGTCTAATAAAACTTCCCAATTCTACTTGATCACTTTCCACTTGTTACTTAGTCCATTACAAACTGGCTTCCATCTCCACCAATCCAATAAAACTTGTCTCATAAAGATCACCTTGGAGCAGATGACCCCAAATTTTTATATTCATCCCCGACCTCCCTCTGAGTTTGACTACCGACCTTGACATTGCCTGAAATTCCTGATCCCATAACCTTTCTCCCAAAACCTGGTCTTCTTTCAACATTCCCCAAATAAATGACTGAACACACTGCTTATGCAAACCAAAAGCCTTGACATCATCCGTGGCCCCTCCCTCTCCTCACCCCTCCTAACCAGCCATCTCCAAATTCTAAAAATCTCATGAATCCATCCTCCTCTCTCCATTTCCACTACCAACAACATGAGAATTACTCATGTTGCAATGGTTATGTAAGTGGTTGCTGAACGTCTGCTCTTGCTAGCCTCAAACAGTTGTCAAACTGATACCCTTAAAATGAAAATCTAATAAAGATGTTAAAAAATGCAAATCTTATTACATTTATTCTTTTCCCAAATCATAACCATATTTTCCTAGGGCTTAGGATAAAGACAAATCTCCCTATTGTTTCCTACAGTGCTGCATGACTTGGCCCCTACCCATATCTCCAGCCTCACTCTGCTCCCTCTCATTCTGTCTGGTCCAATCACATGGGCCCTCTTTCAGCCCCTCGTTTGTACCATGCTCACTCCCAGCACAGGACCTTTGCACAAGCCATTCTCTCATGTGGGAAGCTATTTTGTCCCCCTTCAACTAGTTAATACCTACATATTTTCATCTCTCAATGAGGTCATGTACATAGAATATTATGAAAACAATAAAGTAGACATAGAACCTATCCTGGGAGGAAGCCAAAGAAGACTTCCTAAAAGTCTTGGACCTCTAGTCTGATTCATAAAGAAGCCAAGTCAGGTGAACGGGGAAGGAAGAGCATTCCTGGTAGAGAAACAACAGGGATAATGGAACAGAAAGATTGATACTGATGGAGACAAAGGTTGAGGAAGCAGTGGAAATTTGTGGAAGTAGAGGGGATCAGTTTACATAGGGCTAGAAGGTTTAAACTGTTTTCTATAGCCTATAGGTGAGCATTGGAGGGTTTTAGGAAAGGGAAAAAGAATAATAGACTTGCTTTAAGTTAAGTGAGTTGCCAGTAGTCACCAGTTAGTTACAGAACCTCAACTAAGACCTCAGTTTCCTAACACTCAGGCCAGATGCCATTCTACAAGCCTGGCACATCAGAATAAACTGAGGGCTTGTTAAAACACAGATTACCAGACCCCACCAGCAGAGTCTCTGGTTCACCAGATCTGGGGTGGGCTTGTGAATTAGCATTTCTATTCAGTTTCCAGGTGCTACTGATGCTGCTAGTCCAGGGACTACACTTTGAGAATCACTGAAGTAGACCATATCACTCAATAAATTAAATAGAGAACCATTCAAAGAGACTTAGCTTTAAAAAGTGTAAGAAAGAAAACCTGAGGCATAAAAACACCAAAAAGATGGATAACCTAAGAATCATTTATATTTAGTTTGGGAACATTTTTTTTTTCTTAGCAGCAAACATAACCTTGAGTCACAAATTAATTAATCTCCTTGTGTCTTATTTCCTTACCTGTAAAATAAGGTCATTGAACCAGATGAGCTTTAACATCCTAAACTTTTACAGTTCAGTTCTAAACTTTTATAATCCTACAACTTATCTTATTAATTATATTTTGTTAAGGTTTTTATTAAATTACTTTTTTCTCCATAAATATACATTTGGGTACAAATAAGGAGAGGAGAACAGTCTAAGAGATCCCTGGGAAGCGGGTAAGAGTTAAGACAGGAATCCTATTGATAGCTAACAAAAAGAGGCTGGACCATCACATTGAACACACATACCTGTAAAGGATGGTCATCAATAAAATCAAGACAAAAGTGTGTAATTTGTTAACATTTCTGAACTTTGAAATGTTTAACAACTCAATTTTTGGAGGCATCCTTCTAAATGATTGCTGTTATCTGAAAGATAATCCAAATGTAATTGTCCCTTTACCAAACATCCCAAACTACCCTTTACCAGAAATGCTATCTTATTAGTTAAGATTCTCATGGTGAGACAAATTTTAAAGCATGACACAAATAGTAAACAATGTCCAGAGACTATGTAATATTTATGGATGGGTCATTTTCTTTCCAAAAGCAACATCAAAAAATGTTTTAATAGGATTTTACATAATGCCAATTTTCTTACTTTTTTTTTGCTTAAGCTTCACTCTTTTTAAATTGGTTCTTTAAAATCACTAGATTATTTCTTTGTTGTATTTTTATTTCTTACTGATTTGATATTGAGGATTAAGTAGTATTCAATGTTTTCACCGTGGGTATTGATTTTCTGTCATATTAATGCCCTCTACATAATCATCTGTTAATTCACATTAAATATTTCAGCTAGATTCTAAACAATGATATTAACTTTGTCACAGCCCTAAAATTGTACATTATTAATAATGGCCTGGGGGCAAGGTTGTGGGGTGGCATAGGATGTGTAGCAGTGACTCAGGAAATACAGCATAACATTTGAGACTAATAACTCATAACTTCAGGAGGAATTTACTTTTCCATCACTGAGATAGATTTGTTAATTAATTACTATCTTCTCTTTGGTATGTGTACCTGTCTTTGATTCCTTATTTAACAAGAATTAATTCTTTGTTATTTTAAAATGCTTTTCCCCAATGTACTCTTGTTATTTTCCCTTTGGTCCCAAACGGCTACCTTTTTCAAAATTGCACCCTCTCAAGGGTCTCTGAGGTTGAGGGTAAAATTCAAACTCTTTGTTGAGGTTCTCACAGGTTACAAGTGACAGAAGCCTAGCTCAAAATAGGTTATACAAAATAAGTTATTGAAAGGATATCAAGATAGCTTTCAGAAATGAAGGAAGAGCTGCAGGACCAGGGAAGTCAAGATTAACTTGGTGACTAGAACCAGAGTCCCCATTAAGAGATCAATTCTCTCCCCCCTTCTCTCCTCCCTGGGCTCTTTTTGGTGCAGCTTTGTTCTTCCCTACTGCAGGAAGGCTTTCTCCATACCGTGGGAATGTGGCTACAGGCTACTTTCTAGACTAACAGGCAAAAAAATTTTTCCCTCCAGCTCTAATTAAATTTATAGAAATGGACCCAGCCTGTCCCTAGTCAGGTCATGTGCCATCCCTTGGTCCAGTCACGTTAGCAAAGGGGATGTATTATTATGATATATCCAGTGTAAGCCATTTCCCACCTTTATACTGGTTCAGATATCCAAAGGGGAAGTACCTTGACTGACAGCTTGCTGGTTGTATTGAGGGAGTTGTCAGAAAAGGAGGACATTTTCCCAAACAGACAAACCAGTGTGTCCACCATTATTCCAATTACTACTGCAGTCTATCAAACCACCCCAAGGATGCCTAGCCAATCAGAGCAGATATGGGCCATGAATGGTCATTCTCGACTTACCCATTTGTATTGACAGGAAAACAAACCTTACCCCTAGCAGAGCTTCCTATGGAGACCCTGTGGCAAGTCCTCTGAAGCAGCCCCCAAAGGCACTGACTCCTCCAGGAGGACCACTCTGAGGAACAGCAGCTCCTGTCACCAGCTCTGACTGTCTCCTCTCCCAGACAGCTTCCAGCTCCCTCCACATCTGCACAGCTCAGTGACATTTACCCAGAGGGAACTCCAGAAGGCGTTTACCATAGAACTGTGCTGTGCTGGCAGCAACGAAGCTACATAACTCTTCCAAGGAACTTGCTCAAAGTGCCCAATAACTGCATTAGGAAAGACAACCCATGAAATACACCTGGTGCCACACCTTGGCTGTCTCCTCGGCAGCGTCTTACTCTGCCCTGCAGTGGGACACAGGTTCAGGAGCCTGGCCTCAGGGAGCAGCTTCAGAATCCCTAAGTGTACCCCAAAGGCTGGAGCGTGGAAAGTTCTGCTCCAGCAGAAAGAATGCTACCTGCATCCAAGCTTCCAGAAAACTCTTCAAGAGCCCAATTTAGGCTTCATTTGTCTCCACATAAGCAAGCAGATTATATTTTCCCAACCCCAGATTAGCACACGATGTATTTCTGGAAGAGTATATTAGAAATTAATGCCATTCTAGAAATTCCAGAATATTTCTAAACATTGTGTATTCCTTAATATGCAAACTTTAATAAAGACTATGGTAGCAACGTATGTGCAGGACTACTGCCTCAGTTTATAGCCAAAGTGCTGTTAATAAAAATAATAACAAAGAAAAACAGAGAGGAAAGCACTGAGGGAATTGATGACTACCTTAGGAGATGTCAACAGACTGTGCTGAACTCAAGGATGTTGAAGGCCTCGGTATCTTCATCTCTTTGGCATGTTCAAGAATGAGGTCAAGTAGTCAATTATTAATGATAGTATTGAGACCAAAAGCTGTAACATACCTTTATGGTTATAGTTTTATTTGGTGTTCTGTTATCTCAAACCGCTATTGTATTATTAGCTTATGACCTCCCTATTACTACTCTGGGTATGCTAAACATCCACACATTTCTAAAAAATTATTTCTTGATCAACAGAATGGAGAAAAATTTACTCAAGTGCCTCTAAAAACATAATTTTCTTTCTAGTTTACATAATTGATATTAACAGATAGGTCATATAAAAATACAAATAAAAATACAAATAAAAATACAAATCATTCCAATCTACTCTTTAATGATCCAATATGAAGAACTGCATGTTAGCCTACTGAAGACTTGCTGTCATTTCACCAGTAGTTTATTGGTAACAATTAGATCATGTCATTAATACTCTATCATATTAAAATAGTTCACTATTACTAAACTTTTTCTTTGTGAATGGCCCATCTTAATCTTCATTCTTTAGTGCACATTAAGTGTACCACATACCTTAATAAAGTCTCAAGCAGTGCTCTGATTTTTACCCTTACTGTCATTTGGTGCTATTTCCTTAAGAAGGAACACAATATTGGAGCAGTGGAAAGTGCATTGGCCCAAATAGCAACTGATCTTCTTTCAAGTCCTGGCTTGTCCACCTACTAGCTCTATGCCCTATAAAAAGACAGAGATTAGTACCAAATAAGTGCCTTCTAAACTTTGCTGCACATTACAGTCACTTGGAGAGCTTTTTAAAAATTCCAACCACTAGATCACACCCATATCAATTACATCAGAATGTCTGGGAGTGGGAGCCTGTGTGCACCAACGTTGGGAAACTTGGAACCACCTTACTAGATAATCTGAGGTCTTTTCAATGCTAGAATTCTATGTTTCCATGGCTTATCAGATGAGTCTAAGTATCAGTAAAAAGAAGATTCAACCAGAAGAAAATAGGGAATTAATGGGAAAAACTGAATTTGTTTAGGGACTGTGAAATAGAGAGGTCTTCAATCAAAGCCTGCAAATAGGATGGAGCCTTGCTTGTGTCCTACTCTAGCCATTTCTGCCAGAAGATAAGAAGTAAGAACAGAAACTTCAAGAGCAAAAATACATTGTAGACAGCAGCTGTCCAATAGAGGAGAGATTGATCATACTATTTGGAATGTGCACCATTATTTTATTCTCTTGTCAACATTAGCCACTCTTATTCTCTTCCCTCCTTCTCACTTCTCTTCTTATAGGAAGTAAGAAGGATAGTGCATCCAGGGTCCTTGCTGCTTTTGTAAATATTATGGTCAGAGTTTTGTCCCTTTAATTGATAGAGGTAGGAGTGTGGTCATGATAATCACCTTAGGATAGTCAGGGACCTATGTGATGGTTCTGTAAGGTGGGAAGATTTAAGAGGACTTAATTAAAAACAAAACAAGTGGTTCCTTCTGACATGGGTTAGTAGAACCTACAATATTGTTTGAAGCAACCCATACATATCTTTATTCACATTAGCAGGTGATCAGTCAACCAGCTTAATGAATGAAACCATACATTCCTCTAGACAAAAGAAATAAATACAAGTCAAAACATTGCAGTAGTTTATTACAGATCATCCAACTGGTATGGAAATGAAAGTTTTCTTTTGAAAGCAGTTTATAAAAATGATACAAAGACAGTATAAAATAATATCCAGAACTGCCTTCAAAGCTTCATAAGTGTTGAGTCTTAGAGTGCCTAAATACATTTACAACAATAAATGCTTGATAAGTAAATGAACAAATTGAGTGAATTTTGTGTTTTTTTTTATAAAAGATATCTTTAACCATTCTGAACCTTGCTTTGCTAACTCTTATTTCTCTAAAGTTAGAGGAAACAAATAGTCTAGGAAATAGATCTGCACCATCCTTTTACTTATACAGATATTTTAACAGCTTTATTGACATATAACTGGCATACAAGAAACTGCACATCTATAAAGTATAGAATTTGATAAGTTTTGATAAATGTAAGCACCTGTAGAACCATCACCACAATCTAGAAAGTGAACCTAAAAGATTCCTCATGTCTCTTTGGGATTCTTCCCTCTTAATTCTCCCAGAATACTCCCATTCCATCCCTTCCCTGACAAATACTGATATGCTTTCTGTCATAAAATTTAGTTTGAATATCCCAGAATTTATATAAGTGCAATTATATGCTATTACTCTCTATGCCTGGCTTCTTTCACTCAGCAAAGTCATTTTGAGATTCACTCATATTGTAACATGTATCAGTGGTTCATTCCTTTTTTTTTTTACTTCATTCCTTTTTACTGCAGGATAGTAGTCCAGTATATGGATATACCACAATTTGTTTATGCACAGCCAGAGGTTAGGTTGCTTTTAGTTTGAGGCTATTACAGATAAAGGTACTGGGAACATTTGATTCAAATCTTTGTATTGATCTGTGTTTTCATATCTCTTGATCTAGAAGGGGAGTGGCTAGATCATATAGTTCATATATGCTTAACTTTAAAGGAAACTGTAAAATTGTTTTCCAAGATGGTTATATTTTTTTACATTACAACCAGCAGCATATGAGAGTTCCAGTTTATCCACATACCAACACTTGGTATGGTCAGTCTTTTCAATCTTAGCCATTCTAATAGGTATATAATGGTATATCATTGTGGTTGTAATTACACCTCTCTAGTGACTAATAATGTTGATTATCTTTTCATGTGCTAATTTACCATTTATATATCTTCTTTGCTGAAGCATCCATTAAAATATTTTGTTCATTTTCTTTTTAGGTGTTTGTTTTCTTATTATTGAGTTTTAAGAGTTCTTTATATATTATGACACAAGTTTTTTTTATCATATATAAGATTAACAAATATTTTCTCCCAGTCTGTGTCTTATCTTTTTATTCTCTTAACAGTGTCTTTTGAAGGGCAGAAGTTTTAATTTTGATGAAATTCTATTTGTCAATATATTCTTTTTTTTTTTAAGAATAATTCTTTATTTATTTATTTATTTTTGGCTGTGTTGGGTCTTGGTTTCTGTGTGAGGGTTTTCTCCAGTTGCAGCAAGCGGGGGCCACTCTTCATCGCTGTGTGCGGGCCTCTTCACTATTGCGGCCTCTCTTGTTGTAGAGCATAGGCTCCAGATGCGCAGGCTCAGTAGTTGTGGCTCACAGGACTAGCTGCTCCGTGACATGTAGGATCTTCCCAGACCAGGGCTCAAACCCGTGTCCCCTGCATTGGCAGGCAGACTCTCAACCACTGTGCCACCAGGGAAGCCCTATTCTTGTATTAATCATATTTTTGGTGTTATATATAAGAAATCTTTGCATAGCTCAAGGTCACAAAGTTTTTTGCCTGTTTTATTATATAAGTTTCAGAGTTTTAGTGTATACATCTATATGATGCAAAGTAAGAATCCAAGTTCATTTTTTAAATATGGCTATCCAATTCTTCTAGTAACATTTGTTTAAAACATAATTATTTTCTCCACTGAATTGCCTTTGTACCTTTGTTGAAAATTTGTATTCCATTTTTGTGTGTGCCTATTCTGATTCATTCATCTTTGTGGCAATATCGTGCTGTTTTGGTTACTGTAACTTTATTATAACTGTTGAAGTCATGTAGTATTAATCCTCAAACTTGTTCATCTTTTTCAAAGTTGTCTTGTCTATTTTAGTACCTTTACATTTTCATATAGATTTTAGAATCAGTTTGTAAATTAAAAAAAAGTTTCACTGAGATTTCTGTAGAACTATAGACCAATTTGGGGAGATATGATATATTAATAACTTTGAGTCTTTCATCCCATGAACACAGCACAAACATACCTCATAGATATTGCAGGTTCAAGTTCAGACCACGGCAATAAAGTGAATATCACAATAAAGCAAGTCGCATGAACGTTTTGGTTTCCCAGTGAATATTAAAGCTATATTTACACTCTACCATAGTCTCTTATGTGTGCATTAGCATTATGTCTAATTAAAAAATTTTCTGCGTTGACCAACTCTTCCTTTCATAAATGAGTTCTCTCTAACATGGAATGCTGTTTGATACCATTTTACTCACAGTAGAACTTCTTTCAAAATTGGAGTCAATCCTCTCAAATCTTGCCACTGCTTTATCAGCAAAGTTTATGTAATATTTTAAATATTTTGTTGTTATTTCAACAATCTTCACAGCATCTTCACCAGGAGTAGTTTCCATCACAAGAAACCACTACCTTTGCTCATCCATAAGAAGCAACTCCTCATCCATTAAAGTTTTATCAGAAGATTGCAGTAATTCAGTCACATCTTCAGGCTCCACTTCTAATTCTAGCTCCCTTGCTATTTCCATACTTGCAGTGACTTACTCCACTGAAGTTCTGAACCCCTGAAAGTCATTCATGAGAGTTAAAATAGCTTATTCCAAACACCTGTTAATGTTGCTATTTTGACCTCTTTATGTGGATTATAAAAGTTCTTAATGGCATCTAGAATGGTGAATCCTTCCTCGAAGCTTTCAATTGACTTGGCCCAGATCCATTAGGAGAATCACCATCTATCAGCTATGGCCTTATGAAATGTATTTCTTAAATATTAGACGTGAAAGTCAAAATTACTCTTTGATCCATGGGCACAGAATGAGTGTTGTGTTAGCAGGCATGAAAACCTTAATGTCATTGTTCATCTCCATCAGAACTTTTGGGTGACCAGGTACATTGGCAATGAGCAGTAATATTTTGAAAGGAATCTTTGTTTCTGAGCAATAGGTCTCAATGGTGGGCTTAAAGTATTCCATACGCCATGTTGTAAACAATTGTGCTGTCATCCAGGCTTTGTTGTTCCATTTAGAGAGCACAGGCAGAGTAGAATTAGCATAATTCTTAAGGACCTTAGGATTTGGGGGACGGTAAATGAGCATTGGCTTCAACTTAAAGTCAACAGATGCATTAGCCCTTAACAAGAGAGTCAGCCTGTCCTTTGAAACTTTGAAGCCAGGCATTAACTTGTCCTCTCTAGCTATGAAAGTCCTAGATGGCATCTTCTTCCAGTATAAGTTTGTTTCATCTGCACTGAAGATGTGTTGTTTAGTGTAGCCACCTTCATTCATTATCTTAGCTAAATCTTCTGGATAACTTTTGCTGCAGCTTCTATATCAGCACTTGCTGTTTCACCTTGCACTTTTATGTTATGGAGACGGCTTCTTCCCCTAAACCTCATGAACCAACCTCTGCTAGCTTCAAACTTTTCTTCTGCAGCTTCCTCACCTCCCTCAGCCTTCATTGAAGTAAAGGGTTAGGGCCTTGCTCTGGATTAGGCTTTGGCTTAAGGTGATGTGTGGCTGGTTTGAACTTCTATCCAGACAGCTAAAATTTTCTCCGTATCAGCAATAAAGAAAGCAAAGCTGCTTTGCTTTTTCATCATTTGTGTATTCACTGGAATAGCACTTTTAATTTGTTTCAAGAACTTGTCCTTTGCATTCTCAGCTTGACTGTTTGGCACAAGAGACATAGCTTTCAGCCTGTCTTGGCTTTTGACCTGCTTTCCTCACTCAGTTTAATTACTCTAGCTTTTGATTTAAAGTGAGACATGTGACTCTTTCTTTCTACTTGAATACTTAGTGGCCATTGTAAGACTATTAATTGGCCTAATTTCAATATTGTCTTGTCTCAGGGTTTAGGGAGGCCCAAGGAGAGGAAGAGATCAGGGAACAGCCAGTAGGTGGAGCAGCCAGAACACAACCGTTATCAATTAAGTTCACCATCTTATATGGCTGCAGTTTGTGGCACCCCAAAACAATTACAATAGTAATATCAAATATCACTGATCACAGATCACTGTAACAAATATAATAATAATGAAAAAGTTTAAAATATTGCAATTACCAAAATGTGACACAGAGACAGGAAGTGAGCAAATACTTTTGGAAACATGGCACCCATAGACTTGCTCAATACAGGGTTGCCATGAAACTTTAATTTGTAAAAAATTCAGTATCTGCAAGGCACAATAAAGTAAGGCACAATAAAACAAGGGTATACCTGTATAACTCCATTTTGTCCAAGTCTTCTTAAATTTCTCTCAGCAATGATGTGTGTAAACTTCAGTGTACAGGTTGTTGATGTCTTTTATCAGAGTTGTCCCTAAGTATGTCATATATTTTGAAGCTATTATAAATGGTATTGGTCTTTTAAATTTCAATTTCTGATTGTTGCATGCTATTATATATATTGATAAATACAAGAGTTTTTTGCACATTGATGTTATATTCTATAATTTTTCCAAACTCACTTGTTAATTCTAGTATTTTTCATAGATTCCATCAGGTTTTCTTTATAGATGATTGTGTCCGTGAATCGAGACAGTTTTACTCCTTTTCATGTCTTTTTCTTGTCTTTTACTAGCTGGAATCTCCAGTCACTGCTAAATAAAAGCAGGGAGAATGGACATCTTATCTCCTTTCTGATCTTAGGGAAAAAATATTCTTCAACTCACTAGTAAGTATGAGATTAGTGTGTGTTTTTCATAGATGCCCTTTATTATATTGAGCTAGTCTCCTTCTGCTCTTAATTTGCTGATAACTTTTCTCAAAGATGGTTATTGAATTCTGTTAGATGTGTTTTCTTTGTTGAGATGATCGTGTTTTTTTCCTTTTAGTTTGTTAATATGGTGAGTTACATTGACTTTATTTTTTTATTGAAGTATAGTTGACTTACAATGCTGTGCCAATCTCTGCTGCAACCTCTGCTGTTATACACATATAGACATTCTCTTTTTAATATTCTTTTCCATTATGGTTTATCCCAGGAGATTGGATATAGTTCCCTGTGCTATACAGTAGGACCTTATTGTTTATCCATTCTAAATGTAGTAGTTTGCATCTACCAACCCCAAATTCCCAGTCCATCCCTCTCCCTACTCCCCTCCCCTTTGGCAACCACAAGTCTGATCTCTATGTCTGTGAGTCTGTTTGTGTTTTGTAGATAGGTTTATTTGTGCCATATTTTAGATTCCACATATAAGTGATATCATATTGTATTTGTCTTTTTCTGACTGTCTTCACTTAGTATGATAATCTCTAGTTGCATTCATATTGCTACAAATGGCATTTTTTGTTCTTTTTATGGCTGAGTAGTATTCCGTTGTATATATGTACCACAACTTCTTTATCAATCATCTGTCTATGAACATTTAGGTTGCTCCCACGTTATAGCTATTGTAAACAGTGCTGGTATGAACATAGGGGTGCATGTATCTTTTTGAATTATAGTTTTGTCTAGGGGTATGCCCAGGAGTGGAATTGCTGAATCATATGGTAACTCTATTTTTAGTTTTCTGAGGAACCTCCATACTATTTTCCATAGTGGCTGCGCCAACTGACATTCCCACCAACAGTGTAGGAGGGTTCCCTTTTCTCCACACTCTCTCCAGCATTTGTTATTTGTAAACTTTTTAATGATGGCCATTTTGACTTGTGTGAGTTAGTACCTCATTGTAGTTCTGATTTGCATTTCTCTAATAATTAGTGATGTTGAGCATATTTTCATGTGCCCACTGGCCATCTATTGATATATGTCTTCTTTGGAGAAATGTCTACTAAGGTCTTCTGCCCATTTTTCAGTGGGGTTGTTTGCTTTTTTGTTGTATGAGCTGTTTGTATATTTTGGAGATTAAGCCCTTGTCAGTTACATCATTTGTAAATATTTTCTGCCATTCTGTAGATTGTCTTTTCTTTTTTTATGGTTTCCTTTGTTATGCAAAACCTTGTAAGTTTGATTAGGTCCCATTTGTTTACTTTTGCTTCTATTTCTATTGCCTTGGGAGACTGACCTAAGAAAACATTGGTATGATTTATGTCAGAGAATGTTTTGCCTATGTTCTCTTCTAGGAGTTTTATGGTGTCATGTCTTATGTTTACTTCTTTAAGCCATTTTGAGTTTATTTTTGTGCATAGTGTGAGGGTGTGTTCTAACTTCATTGATTTACATGCAGCTGTCCAACTTTCCCAGCACCACTTGCTGAAAAGACTGTCTTTTTCACATTTTATATTCTTGCCTCCTTTGTCAAAGATTAATCAACTGTAGGTGGGTGGTTTTATGTCCAGTTTTGTACCAATACCACACTGTTTTGATTACTTAGCTTGTAGCATTCCCTGAAGTCTGGGAGAGTTATGCCTCCTGCTTTGTTTTTATTCCTCAGGATTGCTTTGGCAATTCTGGGTCTTTACATAGACTTTAGAATGTTAAACCAAATTTCCGTTCCTGGCATAAACCCCACTTGGGATTTATATATTATTGAATTTGATTGCTGAAATTTCTTTTAGAATTTTCCACCTATGTTCATAAAGTATATTGGTCTGTGGATTTATTTTCTTGTCTGATTTTGGTAACAGGATTGTGCTGACCTCATAGAATGACTTAGGATGTATTGTCTTCCCTTTAATGTTTTTGAAGAGTTTGCATAGAATTGCTTTTATAAATATATAGTAGAATTCACCAAGGAAGCCATTCAGACCTGAAGTTTTTTTGTTGCAATGTTTTTATCGACAAATTCAATTCCTGTAATAAATATAAGGCTACTCAGGTTGTTTTTTCTTGTGTCTTTTCTCTTTGGTACTTTGTGTGTTAAAGGAATTTGTCTGTTTCATCCATGTTGTTGAATTTAACAGCATAAAGTTATTCATAATATTCCCTTATAGTCCTTTTGATATCTATAGAATCTGTGGTGATATCATTTCTCTCACTCCTGACATTAGCAAATTCTGTATTCTCTCTTTTGCCTCATCAGTCTGCCTACAAGTTTACCAGATTTTTATAGCACAGAGAACTCTACTCAATACTCTGTAATGGCCTATATGGGAAAAGAATCTAAAAAAGAGTGGATATATGTATATGTATGACAGATTCACTTTGCTGTACCTGAAACTATTATAGCACAGAGAACTCTACTCAATACTCTGTAATGGCCTATATGGGAAAAGAATCTAAAAAAGAGTGGATATATGTATATGTATGACAGATTCACTTTGCTGTACACCTGAAACTAACACAACATTGTAAATCAACTATACTCCAATAAAAGTTTTTAAAAGGCCAAGAAATGAAAAACAAAACAAAACAAAACAAACAGCTTTTGGTTTCATTGATTTTCCAAACGGTTTTGCTGTTTCGTTGGTTTCTGCTCTGTTTTTTATTATTTCCTTTCTTTGGCTTAATTTGGAATTAATTTGCTCTTACTTTTACACTTTCTCTTCTTAAATTTTGTAAACATTTTATTTTGAAATAATTTTATGCAAAGTTGCAAACATTGTAAACAGGATTCCTGGTATACCCTTTACACAGCCTCTCCTAATGTGAATGCCTTTCATAACCATGATAGAGTGATCAAAATCAGGAAAGTAACATTAGTGCAATACTATTAACTAAACTAAAAGCCTTCTCAAATTTCCTTGTTTTTCCACCAATATTCTTTCTCTGTTCCAGTATCTATTTCAGGATCCCACATTGTATTTAGTTTTTTTTTTTTTAAGTGTACAGTTTAGTAGTATTCAGTATATTCACATTGTTGTGAAGCAGATATACAGAATATTTTCTTGGTGCAAAACTGAAACCCTGTATTTATTAAACAATAGCTCCCCCTTTCCCCCGCCCCAGCCACTGGTAAACATCATTCTACTTTCTGTTTCTATGAATTTGACGGCTTTAGATACCTCATATAAATGGAATCCTACAATATTTGTCTTTTTTTAGTGGCTTATTTCACTTAGCATAATGTCCTCAAGGTGCATGCATGTTGTATCATATGCCAAGATTTCTTTCCTTTTTAAGGCCGAATAATATTCCATTGTATGTACATACCACATTTTGTTTGTCCATTCATCCATCTACGAACATTTAGGTTGCTTCCACCTCTTGGCTATTGTGAATAGCACTTCTTTCAATGTGGTTGTACCAATATATCTTTGAAACCCTGTTTTCAGTTCTTTTAGATGTATACTCAGAAATAGGATTACTGGATCATATGGTAATTCTATTGTTAATTTTTGAGGAAACTCTATACTGTTTTCTATAGTGCTTGTAACATTTTACAATCCCACCAACAGTGCGTTAGCCTCCCACAAGTGTTCAAATTTCTCCACATCCTTGCCAACACTTTTGTTATTTTCTGTTCTTTTTTCTTTTTATAGTAGCCATCCTAATGGGATAAATAGTCTTTCTTAAAATGGTAACTGAAGTCATTGATTTGAGAACTTTTTGCTTTTCTAATATTGATATTTAGTGCTATAAAACTCCTCCTAGTAGTGATCTAATAGCATCCCACAAAATTTGATATGTTGTGTTTTCATTTTCATTCAGTTCAAAATACTTTCTAATTTCTCTTTTGATTCATTTTTTGGCCCATGAGTGATTTAAACCATTTATATTTAATGTTATTATTGATATGGTTAGGTTTAAATTTATTATCTTGCTATTTCCTTTTTTAGAGGTGCTCCTTCCTTTATTTTTTTTTAACATCTTTATTGGAGTATAATTGCTTTACAATGTTGCATTAGTTTCTGCTGTATAACAAAGTGAATCAGCTATATGTATACGTATATCCCCATATCCCCTTGCTCTTGCACCTCCCTCCCACCCTCCCTATCCCACCCCTCTAGGTGGTCACAGAGCACCGAGCTGATCTCCCTGTGCCATGTAGCTGCTTCCCACGAGCTATCTATTTTACATTTGGTAGTGTATATATGTCAATGCTACTCTGTCACTTCATCCCAGCTTACCCTTCCCCCTCCCCATGTCCTCAAGTCCATTCTCTGCATCTGCATCTTTATTCCTGTCCTTCCCCTAGGTTCATCAGAAACGTTTTTTTTTTTTTTAGATTCCATATATATGTGTTAGCATATGGTATTTGTTTTTCTATTTCTGACTTACTTCACTCTGTGTGACAGACTCTGGGTCCATCCAACTCACTACAAATAACTCAATTTCATTTCTTTTTATGGCTGAGTAATATTCCATTGTATATAGTTCCACATCTTCTTTATCTACTCATCTGTCGATGGACACCCAGGTTGCTTCCATGTCCTGGCTATTGTAAATAGTTCTGCAATGAACATTGTGGTATATGTCTCTTTTTGAATTATGGTTTTCTCAGGGTATATGTCCAGTAGTGGGATTGTTGGGTCGTATAGTAGTTCTATTTTTACTTTTTTAAGGAACCTCCATACTGTTCTCCATAGTGGCTGTATCAATTTATATCCCCACCAACAGTGCAAGAGGGTTCCCTTTTCTTCACACCCTCTCCAACATTTATTGTTTGTAGATATTTTTGATGGTGGCCATTCTGACCCCTTGCTATTTCTTTTCCCTTTGTCCCATCAGTTTTTTATTTTCCTTTCCCTATTTCTCTGACTTTTTGTTACTGAATAGTTTTCATGATTCTATTTTATCTCTGCTGTTGGCTTTTGTCTACTCTGGATGCATTTAATTATTTCTCTTGATTATTAGCATTAAGCAATTTAATTATGATGTGCCTTGTAGTTTTCTTCTATTTCTTGTGACTGAGATTTATTGACCTTTTTATATCTATGGTTTTATAGTTTTCATCAAATTTAGAAAAAATTTGACCATTACTTCTTCAAATACTTTTCCAATTACATGTATATTAGGCCACTTAAAGTTATGCCACAGATCAAGACTCTCTGTTAATTTTTTTAAATTGACTTCTCCCTGTGTTTCGTTTTCTGTGGATTCTATTGGTATTTCTTGAACTTCTCTACTTTTTCTACCTGCAGTGTATAATCTATTATAATTCCATCTAGTATACTTTTCATGTCACACATTGTAAACTTCATATGTAGAATTTAGATTTTAGTTTCTTATATTTTCATGTTTCTATTTAACTTTTCAAGCTTAAAGAATACAGTTAAAATAACTATTTTAGTGTCTTTGCTAATTTTAATATCAGTGTCAGTCCCAATTGATTGATTTATCTCCTCTTTATGGGTTCTGTTTTCCTGTTTCTTTACATGCCAGGTAACTTTAACAGGAGGCCAAACATGAATTTTACCTTGTTAAATTCTGGATATTTTACTTTCATAAATATTCTTGAGAGTTCCCCTCCCCCCACCCCAGGATTCAGTTAAGCTGCTTGGAAACAGTTTGCTCCCTTCAGGTCTTACTTTAAGATTTATTTGGTTGAATGGAGCACTGTTTAGTGTAGGGCTCATTATTCCCCATCAAGAAGCAAAACCTTCTGTGTACTCTACCCATTGTCTTTTTTACTTGGAGGTTTTCCGAAGTCTGGCTGGTGGGAACAGGAACTATTCCTGGCCTTGTAGGCACTGTTACCTCCAATCCTTCCAGGTAGTTGTTTTTTTTTTTTAACTCCAGCTTTGAGTAATTTTCACTTATGTGAAACCAGAACTGGGATCAATAAAAGGAAGTTACAGTGAGGTTGATTTGAGGTGAATATAAGGAAGGGTTTTCTAATACTTACAGGTATCACAAATGGAATAGATTCCCCTATAAGGTAGTATGATAAGGTAGTATGATAGATCTCGCAAACTGAAAATATCCTGACAAAAACTGGAGAGCTAACTCCTGGAGATTTTGTCATAGAAATTCATGTTTTATTATTTAGAATATTGTGTTAGATTACTTTTATGTTCTTAGACATCAGAGTACATGATTCTCTAGTAGCCATAGAAGTAGCCAGAGTTTAATATCCTTGGAGAGAAAAGAATAAATTGGATAACACTTTTACCCCATTCTGTAAATCATATAGCAAATATAGTTTCACCGCTGGTAGTTACAATAATATTCATATTGTTTAAATCAGTAAGCCTCTATTTCCCTAAAATATTACTTCTCTATTTAATATGAAGAGATTTCCAGGTTTTTGGAGTATAAACCTTTTGACAGTTTCATCTGAAGAAATGTAGTACATAGCTATAATAGTTTGTGTTCATGAAACCAAATTATAGGTAAAACTAACCTCAAAGAATGGATGAGATCTGTGTTATCCTATTTTCCAAGGGCTCTGGGCCCCCAGATTAGATTTTTCAGAGATTTTTTTGTTACCAGTAACAAAATATATTTAAGTACCTCTGATGTGTAAGATACAGGACTAGAAAATTCTTCCTCCATAGAAATGGATGGAAGGAGCATCTATGTGTGTGGATGATTATCCTTTAATGTCCCTGCTGTATCATTCATGGTGTTCACAGGAAACAGAAGGCACACCCAAACGGGTTTAAATGAAGAGACTTAAAAGTATATTCTATTTATAGAGGTGTGCACAGTATGGCTATTATAGCACAAAACTGTTGCCACCCTTAGGCCTGAAGGGGCAAAGTAGTAATCAGTGTTACCAGAAGTGGCAAGAGCTGGACCCACAGATGTGCTATCTGACAGGAGCTGTGGCTGTAGAGTAATGCAGGACTGCCAGAACCATGCTGCTAGTTACAGAGTGAGATGGCAATAAATATCTCAACCTATTTTTCCACCCTCTGATCGCCGGCCAATGCTTTCACAACCTGACCAGAAGCCATAAGATTGGGAGCTCAGATAATAATCTGATAATTATATGCTATGAAGTAAAGGGGTATACTTGTTTATTTGTTATTATCTATCTTCTATCTAATGGAAAGTGCCAAGGGAGCAAGGAACTTTATTGTATTCACTACTGTGTCTCTACCACCCAAAATAATTCCTGACACATAAAAGTATTCAGTAGGTATTTATTTAAAGATTGTTTGCCTGGGTACAAGTTTGAATGGCTGCTGTTTTCCACATAAACTTCTTGGGATAAAGAGGCTTTAAAGCCACTTTCCTAAATAGAAAAATAACTTAGCACCTGCATAAAGGCTTGCAAAATAAATAATGGGAACAAAACTTAAACTGGATTAAAACAAGCACATAAAGGACCAAAATTTCTGAGCCAGTGATTGTCTAGGAACAGGTGTGGGGTTAAGCCAAGGAAAACCACAGCAATAATTCTTGGTGAAAAGACTTAGTCAACATTAGGGAACCACACAGTTAATCTACCAAATGGATCCTTTTTCCAAACTACTACAAGGAGCCAGAAAGCCTCAATATGAATAAGCTTCCATATAGCACTTTGATGTGAGACATGCAAAAGAGCAGCAGTGAAAGAAGAAGTCTGACAGCTCTTCAGGCAGTCTACTGTGGCCAACAGAATTAATGTCAAATGAAATATAAACCTAGGCAACTACTTATACAGCTCAGAGAGGAATAAAGAACTCGTTTCCTCCTTTATTTAAAGGCACATATGAAATAGCTTTTGAACTTATATGATTTTAATTTATGTAACATAAATGTGACCAAAATGAAAAGCCCATCATTTTGTTTAGCATTAATTATATTATTTACTCATTTAATATTTATTGAGCACTCACTATATAATAGTAATTGTCACCAAGCATACAAAAAATGAGCAATATATAGTCCCTGCCCTCTAGGGCATTACGAACACATGACTGAAAGGATATGAAAGCTAATGATTAGCTACGTCACAAGGGCCATAAGAGAGGTAAAGAGAGGCATCATGAAAACACAGAAAAGGGAGCACTTGGCATTGCCCAGAGACATCAAGAAGGGATTCTGGTGAGGGGAAGACATATAAACTGAGGCTTAAAGCCTAAATAGAAATTTTCTAGTTGAATAGGAGGATGTTGAGATGGGAAAGGCATGGCAGGTACTCTGTAACACTGGCAGTATTTGCACTCACGCTCACAAAGTGTTACTGCTAGCAGATATTTTAATTATGATTGAACTAAGGAGAAAAAGTCAGACATGGAATTAATTCATAAAAGGATACAGAGACCAGTCCCTCCCATCAGGAAACTTGCACAAGACTCTTAGATAGCCTCATCCACCAGAGGGAAGACAGCAGAAGCAAGAAGAACTACAATCATGCAGCCTGTGGAACAAAAACCACATTCACAGAAAAATAGACAAGATGAAAAGTCAGAGGGCTATGTACCAGATGAAAGAACAAGTTAAAACCCCAGAAAAACAACTAAATGAAGTGGACATAGGCAACCTTCCAGAAAAAGAATTCAGAATAATGATAGGGAAGATGATCCAGGACATTGGAAAAAGAATGGAGACAAAGATCCAGAAGATGCAAGAAATATTTAACAAAGATCTAGAAGAGTTAAAGAACAAACAGAGATGAACAATACAGTAACTGAAATGAAAAATACACTAGAAGGAATCAATAGCAGAATAACTGAGGCAGAAGAACAGATAAGTGACCTAGAAGACAGAATGGTGGAATTCACTGCTGCAGAACAGAATAAAGAAAAAAGAATGAAAAGAAATGAAGACAGCCTAAGAGACCTCTGGGACAACATTAAATGCAACAACATTCGCTTTATAAGGGTCCCAGAAGGAAAAGAGAGAGAGAAAGGACCAGAGAAAATGTTTGAAGAGATTATGTCAAAAAATTCCCTAACATGGGAAAAGAAATAGCCACCCAAGTCCAGGAAGCTCAGTGAGTCCCATACAAGATAAACCCAAGGAGAAACACAGTAATCAAATTGGCAAAAATTAAAGACAAAGAAAAGTTATTGAAAGCAGCAAGGGAAAAATGACAACATACAAGGGAACTCCCATAAGGTTAACAGCTGATTTCTCAGCAGAAACTCTGCAAGCCAGAAGGGAGTGGCATGATATACTTAAAGTGATGAAAAGGAAGAACTTACAACCAAGATTACTCTACCTGGCAAGGATCTCATTCAGATTCGATGGAGAAATCAAAAGTTTTACAGACAAGCAAAAGCTAAGAGAATTCAGCACCACCAAAACAGCTCTACAACAAATACTAAATGAAGTTCCCTAAGTTGGAAACACAAGAGAAGAAAAGGACCTACAAAAACAAACCCAAAACAATTAAGCAAATGGTCATAGGAACCTACATATCGTTTAATTACCTTAAACGTGAATGGATTAAATGCTCCAAGCAAAAGACACAGGCTTGCTGAATGGATACAAAAACAAGACCCATATATATGCTGTCTACAAGAGACCCACTTTAGACCCAGGGACACATACAGACTGAAAGTGAGGGGATGGAAAAGATATTCCATGCAAATGGAAATCAAATGAAAGCTCGAGTAGCAATGTTCATATCAGATAAGATACACTTTAAAATAAAGAATGTTACAAGTGACAAGGAAGGACACTACATAACAGAATGTTACAAGAGACAAGGAAGGACACTACATAATGATCGAGGGATCAATCCAAGAAGAAGATGTAACAATTATAAATATATATGCACCCAACATAGGAGCGCTTCAATACATAAGGCAACTGCTAACAGCTATAAAAGAGGAAATCGACAGTAACACAATAATACTAGGGGACTTTAACACCTCACTTACACCAATGGACAGATCATCCAAAATGAAAATAAATAAGGAAACAGAAGCTTAAATGACACAATAGACCAGATAGATTTAAGTGATATTTATAGGACATTCCATCCAAGAACAGCAGATTACACTTTCTTCTCAAGTGCGTACAGAACATTCTCCAGGATAGATCACATCTTGGGTCACAAATCAAGCCTCAGTAAATTTATGAAAATTGAAATCAAATCAAGCATCCTTTCTGACCACAAAGCTATGAGATTAGAAATCAATTACAGGGAAAAAAACATAAAAAACACAAACACATGGAGGCTAACCAATACACTACTAAATAACCAAGAGATCACTGAAGAAATCAAAGAGGAAATCAAAACATACCTAGAGACAAATGACAATGAAAACACGACGATCTGAAACCTATGGGATGCAGCAAAAGCAGTTCTAAGAGGGAAGTTTATAGCTATACAAGCCTACCTCAAGTAAGAAGAAAAATCTCAAATAAACAATATAACCTTACACCTAAAGGAACTAGAGAGAGAAGAACAAACAAAACCCAAAGTTAGCAGAAGGAAAGAAATCATAAAGATCAGAGCAGAAATAAATGAAATAGAAATAAAGAAAACAATAGCAAAGATCAATTAAACTAAAAGCTGGGACTTTGAGAAGGTAAAATTGATAAACCATTAGCCAGACTCATCAAGAAAAAGAGGGAGAGGACTCAAATCAATAAAAATAGAAATGAGAAAGAGAAGTTACAACAGAAACGGCAGAAATACAAAGCATCCTAAGACACTACTACAAGCAACTCTATGCCAATAAAATGGACAACCTGAAAGAAATGGACAAATTCTTAGAAAGGTATAACCTTCCAAGACTGAACCAGGAAGAAAGAGAAAATATGAGCATACCAATCGCAAGTAATGAAATTGAAACTGTGATTAAAAATCTTCCAACAGGGCTTCCCTGGTGGTGCAGTGGTTGAGAGTCTGCCTGCTGATGCAGGAGACAGAGGTTTGTGCCCTGGTCCAGGACGATCCCACATGCCATGGAGCGGCTAGGCCTGTGAGCCATGGCAGCTGAGCCTGCATGTCCAGAGCCTGTGCTCCACAATGGAACAGGCCACAACAGTGAGAGGCCTGCGTATCAAAAAAACAAAACAAAACAAAACAAAAAAACCCAAAAACTCCAACAAACAAAAGTCCAGGACCAGATGGCTTCACAGGCGAATTCTATCAAACATTTAGAAAAGAGCTAACACCCATCCTTCTCAAACTCTTCCAAAAAATTGTGGAGAAAGAACACTCTCAAACTCATTCTATGAGGCCACCATCACCCTGATACCAAAATCAGACAAAGATACTACAAAAAAAAGAAAATTAGAGACCAATATCACTGATGAATATAGATGCAAAAAGCCTCAACAAAATACTAGCAAACAGAATCCAGCAACACATTAAAAGGATTATGCACCATGATCAAGTGGGATTTATCCCAGGCATGCAAGGATTCTTCAATATATGCAAATCAATCAATGTGATACACCATATTAACAAATTGAAGAATAAAAACAATATGATCATCTAAATAGTTGCAGAAAAAGCTTTTGACAAAATTCAACACCGATTTATGATAAACACTCTCCAGAAAGTGGGCATAGAGGGAACCTACCTTAACATAATAAAGACCATATACAACAAATCCACAGCAAACATCATGTTCAATGGTGAAAAACTGAAAGCATTTCCACTAAGATCAGGAATAAGACAAGGATGTCCAGTCTCACAACTATTATTCAACATAGGTTTGGAAGTCCTAGCCACAGCAATCAGAGAAGAAAAAGAAATAAAAGAATACAAATTGGAAAAGAAGAAGTAAAACTGTCACTGTTTGCAGATGGCATGATACTATACATAGAGAACCCTAAAGATGCCACCAGAAAACTACTAGAGCTAAATCAATGAATTTGGTAAAGTTGCAGGATACAAAATTAATGCACAGAAATCTCTTGCATTCCTATACACTAATGATGAAAAATCTGAAAGAGAAATTAAGGAAACACTCCCGTTTACCACTGCAACAATAAGAATAAAATACCTAGGAATAAACCTATCTAGGAAGACAAAAGACCTGTATGCAGAAAACTATAAGACACTGATGAAAGAAATTAAAGATGATACCAACAGATGGAGAGATATACCATGTTCTTGGATTGGAAGAATCAATATTGTGAAAATGAATATACTACCCAAAGCAACCTACAGATTCAGTGCAATCCCTATCAAATTACCAATGGCATTTTTTATGGAACTAGAACAAAAATCTTAAAATTTGTACAGAGACACAAAAGACCCCGAATAGCCAAAACAGTCTTGAGGGAAAAAAACAGAGCTGGAGGAATCAGACTCCCTGACTTCAGACTATATTACAAAGCTACAGTAATGAAGACAATATGGTACTGGCACAAAAACAGAAACATAGATCAATGGAACAAGATAGAAAACCTATAGATATACCCATGCACCTTGGGTCAACTAATCTATGACAAAGGAGGCAAGGCTATACAATGGAGAAAAGACAGTCTCTTCAATAAGTGGTGCTGGGAAAACTGGACAGCTACATGTAAAAGAATGAAATTTGAACACTCCCTAACACCATACACAAAAATAAACTCAAAATGGATTAGAGACCTAAATGTAAGACTGGGCACTATAAAACTCTTAGAGGAAAACATCTAGGAAGAACACTCTTTGATGTAACTCACAGCAATATCTTTTTGGATCCACCTCCTAGAGTAATGGAAATAAAAACAAAAATAAACAAATGGGACCTAATAAAACTTCAAAGCTTTTGCACAGCAAAGGAAACCATAAACAAGACAAAAAGACAACCCTCAGAATAGGAGAAAATATTTGCAAACGAATCAACGGACAAAAGATTAACCTCCAAAATATATAAACAGCTCATGCAGCTCAATATTAAAAAACAAACAACCCAATCCAAAAATGGGCAGAAGACCTAAATAGACATTTCTCCAAAGAAAACATACAGATGGTCAAGAAGCACATGAAAAGCTGCTCAACATCAGTAATTATTAGAGAAATGCAAATCAAAACTACAATGAGGTATCACCTCACACCAGTTAGAATGGGCATCATCAGAAAATCTACAAACAACAAATGCTGGAGAGAGAGTGGAGAAAAGGAAACTGTCTTGTACTGTTGGTGGGAATGTAAATTGATACAGCCACTATGGAGAACAGTATGGAGGTTGCTTAAAAAACTAAACATAGAGTTACCATATGATCCAGCAATCCCACTACTGGGCATATACTCAGAGAAAAACATAATTCAAAACGACACATGCACCCCAATGTTCATTACAGCACTGTGTATAATAGCCAGGTCATGGAAACAACCTAAATGCCCATCAACAGACAAATGGATAAAGAAGAAGTGCTACATATGTACAATGGAATATTACTCAGCCATAAAAAGGAATGAAATTGGGTCATTTATTGAGACATGGATGGATCTAGAGACTGTCATACACAGTGAAGTAAGTCAGAAAGAGAAAAACAAATATTGTATATTAACGCATATATGTGGAACCTAGAAAAATGGTACAGATGAACCGGTTTGCAGGGCAGAAATTGAGACACAGATGTAGAGAATAAATGTATGGATACCAAGGGGGAAAGCGGTGAGGGGGGTGGGTGTGATGAATTGGGCGATTGGGATTGACATGTATACACTGATGTGTATAAAATTGATGACTAATGAGAACCTGCTGTATAAAAAAATTAATTAAATTAAATTTTTTAAAAAGAGATTGACACACACACACACACACACAAAAAACAAAAAAAGTCAATCTTCTAAAAAAATAATAAAATAAAATAAAAGGGTACAGTCATGCCACATGAAGACCAGATAACTACAGAGTGAGCTATAGTAACAACAGTTTCACAATAGTTCAAATAGAGAAAAGTAATAAAAGAATAAAGTCATCATACATCACATGGCAAAATGGGCACTTAAATCTCAAAGCTGCACCACTGAAGTCAGAACTATGTTCACATTACAAGTGATAATTCAGTTTTATCAACAACTTCCAACACATTGAATTAATGTTCTTAATTTGATCTCATATAATGTTATGGCTCTAAATACCATCTATAGGCTGTATCTCCAAAGATTTTATCATTACCCTAGGTTTCTCCTCTGATTTCCAGTTTGGTATATGCCCAGTAGGCATCTCAAACATTTCCAAATAACAATTCTTATTCTCCTCTCTACCTTTATACCTCCAACCTGCTCTTCCCCCAGACTTCTCCATTTCAGTAAATGCCAACTCCAACTGTCTGTTTCCTCAGTCATCCAGTTACCCTAGAGACCTCTCTTTCACACACCTCATTCATTCCATCAGCAAATTTTCTGCTTTCCAAATATACCCAGAACCTGACCATATCTCACAACCTCCCTCTGCCATGCTGGTCCAAGTTGTTGTTACTCCTTGCCTCCTAACAAGTCTCACACCTTGTCTCTTGCCACCCCTTCTGTCTATTCATCATATAATCCTCAGTGATCTATTTAAATATGTCAAGTCATATTTTCCCTCTATTCAAAACTCTCCATTAGCTTCCAATCTGTTTCAGAGTAATATATATGCATATATGTAAATATATATGTACCTATACAGTTGACCCTTGAACAACCCAGGGTTTAGGGGTACCAACCCTCCCTGCAGTCAAGAAAATCCATGTGTAACTTAGAGCTGATCCTCCATATACACAGTTCTGTATCTGTGGACTCAACCAACCATAGATCATATAGTACTGTAGTATTTACTATTGAAAAAAATCCATGAGAAAAAAAAAGAAACAGGAAAAAAAAATTTGTATAAAAGTATGCATGCACAGTTCGAACCTGTTGTTCAAAGTTCAACTGTATATGTATATGTGTGTGTTTGTGGATATATGTCTGTGTGTCTGTGTGTCTGTGTGTGTGTGTGTGTGTATAATTACCTACAAGGCCCCGTGTAATCTGCTCCCATCTGACCCTTCACACTTACCTCTCTAACCTATGTCCTACTTCTCCCCCCCAGTAACTTTGCTCCGATGCTTCAGCCACACTGGCCTCCTTAATGTTCCTCAAACATACCAAGCAGCCTCTGGCCTCAGTGTTTATTGTTCTCTTTTCCCTCATGTCCTTTAAGTTTCAGGGAGAACTTCCCTGGCCCTATCTGAAATTTTAATGCCTTCCCTCATTCGCTATTTCCCTTCTCAGCTTTCTTTAATATATATATTTTTATAATTCCTGATTTCCCACAGATTTTACTTGTTGATATATTTGTCTGTCTGTTCCACGAGGGTGCAGATTTACGTCTGTCTCATTCACTGCTGTATCTCTAGTGCCTAATATCTCAAGCACACAGAAGCTGCTAAATAAACAGTAGTTAATTTTTAAAAATTATGCAGCTTTTTATTGTACACTGCATTTGACAAGACATGCAATTATAATGCATTTCCAGAATTCATTAAACAAATAGTATTTAGTGAGCATTCACACCAGAAGGGGGCAGCAAACCTTCACTAGCTCAGCAAATAGACACCACACTGGGTCAGCAATTCAGAGGGGACAGCTAATCAGATTAGGCAGTTCAAGCTGGCTCCAGGAGTCTGAGCTGAAGAGGATGAGCCAGAGAGCTGGTTAGCACTGTGTCCTCATCAAGATGCGGGAAAGAGGCAGGAAGAGAGGGAGGCAGGCTTGTCTAAGAGAATGAATCCACACTGAGGGCCCATGGAATGAACAGATGGGTTGTTAGGGAACCTAATCAACGAATTAGGCAAATTATCCCAGCCACGTCAGGAAACCTGTTGGTAGTGGTCACAGGGGGCACCCCTCTCAAATGACAAGCCTTTTTATCTTTGTAGCCAGAGCCAGGAGTCCAAATATACCTATCTCTAAGAAGACTGGTGGAGAATGGTGCAGGTCCCAGGTGTAGTACCTCTTCACCGAGGATCATGGTTTTTTAATCACTGAAATATTCTATATCTAGTACTTGGTTAAGTAAAATCCAAGATGGCAAGTGCTTGGGTCCAGGTTGCTACAGCAGAAAACCAGATATTGGTGCTTTGAATTATCAGAACAAGTTAAAATAATTCTAGCCACAAATGGTCAAGGACAGGTGCTTTTTCCATTATTCACTCAGACACTGTCATTTACTCCCTAAGAAATCGTCACTTCTTAGATTTATTTATTTTTTTTAAGTATGCTCCCTTCAGTCCTCAGTGTTTAATCTCTTCAAGCCCACTTCCCAGGCTCCTTTTTCCTCATTTCAGTCAGCATTCTTCTTGTCTTTCTCACATGACTTACAGCTACTCCATTTAATACAGTAAACCATGGCCTCATGTGACTCTTGAGCATTTGAAATGTGATTAGTGCAAGTGAGAAACTGATTTTTACAAATTCATTCAGTTTTAATTAATTTACATTTAAAAGCTAATACTTGATTCACCTATTGGGAAATTTTAAGTATGTTTACAATAACTTGAGTATATGAATCTACTTTCAACTGTAAACGTTATGAAACACAAACACATATATATATCCGATAAAAATTTAGATATGAATTAAGATGTTCCTCAAGTATAAAATATACACTGGGTTTTGAAGATAGCACAAAATATATAATATATCTAATTTATAATTTTCATATTGATTGTATGTTGAAATGATAGTATTTTGGGCATAGTGGGTCAATTGAACTATATTATAAAATTAACTTTACTCATTTTTTTTTCTTTATTTAATGTGGCTGCTAGAAAAAAGTTAAATCACACATATGTCTTAATATTTCTCTTGTGCACTCTGGTCTAGAGGCTTACTACTCAAACAGTAGTCTGTGCATCAACAGGCAAGATGTCACCCGGGAACTTCTTGGAAATACAGAGTAAGAATATGCATCTAAAAAAATCCCTGAGCAGCTTGTTTGACCATTAAAGCTTGAGATGCAGTGATCTAGACTGTGACCACCAGTGATCACTCACCCACTCTTCCTCTGTATCTCTGGCACACAGAAGCTGCTCAATCAAAGCAATTTTGCAGCTTCCCATTACACACTTGCCATTCCCCTCAAATGGCTGCCATACTAGACCCTGATCAAGCTATCTGCTAAACAGCACTGGTTTGCTGCTCTTGTCTCCCCTGGTCATCCCTGCCCTTTAGCTACCTGTAAACTAATCCTAACTACTTTTACATATTATATCAGAGACTCATAGAATGCTAGAACTAGACAATAACTAACACAGGTTCATTGCCCTGGAAGGAGAGCCTGAGACAGGGATTTCTATTCTGCTTTTTCAGAGTGATCTCAGAAAAAGATGAGTGAAGGAAGCAGAATTGATAGGGGAAAAAAAACACTAAGCAAGGATATAGTCTCCACTGGAGACTACCTTTACCCTGATCCTAGAGAGATGGTCTGGAGTCCAAGTTGTGCTACAGTGTTGTTCCCACATTAAGGTAAAAGTGGCCCTTTTGCTACTTTCAAGCTAGTCAGTCACTGGCTGACACTGGGGGTCAATGCATGGGCTTCATGCTAAGTGTCTTCCTTTTTTTAATTCTTCTCTTAACTTTTTATTGGAGTATGGTTTATTTACAATGTTTTGTTAGTTTCTGCTGTACAGCAAAGTGAATCAGTTATACATATACATATATCCACTCTTTTTTAGAGTCTTTTCCCATACAGGTCATTACAGAATTGAGTAGAGTTCCCTGTGTTCACTATATTGATGATACGTTAATTGGACCTGGTAGACATGAGGCAACTGGATAACTTGTATCTTAATATATGTGCTCCAGAGAGTGGAAGATAAACTATACAAAGATTCAGGGCCTCCCATATCCATGAAAGTTTTAGGGATCTCTCACTTTCTGACTCAGGATAAAACAACAGAATGGTTTCTTGAAGGTACAGTTTAAGTACCAGCTTGGGAATGATGCCATGTCAGGATGATGCACTGTCCTCAGAAAACAGTTTATATAGTGAATCAAAGGCGTCACCAATAGGTAGAATGCGTGATCCAGAAACCAAAGTGTTAAAGTGGAAGTCACTCCAAGCCACTATATTGTTGTTATTAACCTATATTAACCTATATTGTGACAGAGAGCAGAAGAATTAGCCTTGACCATGTATGTATACAGTTGTCTATCCCCTGTGAACACAAACTGCTTCTGATCCTGCTTCTGATGTGGGCCCTCCCAAAGGACATGGACCGTTGTTGGCTTTTCCATTTTTTAAAAAAATATTAGAACCTGGCAAGCATTCCCACCTCTATAAGCCTTTTGGTTTCTTCTCAACAGTTTGCCACAGCAGCTCTGGCATCTCTACATCACTTAGTGTTGGCCATCACCCTTTCCAAATGTCCAAGAGTCATTCCAGAAATGTATTAGAATCACTCAGCACTATTGCCAAGGGTTTAAATTATGTATCACAGGAGAGTGCTTCCATATCACTAAACTGTCCCATGTCCAGACATATTCCTCCCCTCTTGATTCAGCATCCTCAGGATTCTCAGGCATACTGTCCTGGTTTCTACTGATAAATGTAGACCAGGAGCTGCAGCAATTTTGCAGCAATAACTCCTCTCCTCTCTTTACCTTACCCTGCATCTCCCCAGTCAGGATTTGCTAAGATTTGATTTTCTGCTGGCCAGTATAAGTCTAGGGAAGATTCTGAGGAGAGTGGGGATTATTATGTTAGGCACTCACCTTATTTGAAGCTTCTGCATAGTCCTTAAGCAAATAGACTGTGATCTTCCAACAAGGGGAGTAGGGCAATTCTGCAGGTGCAGAGCATTGAAGGGAATACAGGAGTTCAAGGGTCTCATGTGCATTTACCCACACACCTCCTCCCAAGACTCAAGGTCACTCTCTTAACAGGGCACTGACTTTAATGTAAGACACTTGCCAGGGTTGAGAATTCAATCTTCTCTGAAATTCTGCTACTCTTACAATTAGGTCCTGAGCCTTGCCTTCAGCATGGCATGTCCTCTGGCTGCAGGAAATAAGGGTCTCCTTGAATGTTGCCAAAGAGGCCCTCCCACCCTAACTCTTTGCTTTATATTGCTGATAAATAGATACACACTTTGTCATCTCTCTTAAACAAATTAATGGCACATAGCAAGAACCACTCAACATCAGTCCTTATAATTATTTCTCCACATTGCTCAATCCCACTAGACATTACATCAGGTAGTAGATCCCTTTTCATCTATATCCCATTCCAGTTCACCATGGTGAACTAAATAAAGTGTTAGCAACTATTCAACTGCAGCATGCCAGGGACTATCAAATTCCACTTACCATCAGTGGTAGCATCCTCACTGTTATCCACCTCCAGAATAATCCAGAATGAATGAACTAACTACAGAAACCCATCGTTAGAGTCTGATCCTAAAACTACCTCCTAGACGCATAAAATGTGAGAACTCAAAGATGCCTGTCTTAATCTATTTCCCTGGGAACAGAGCCTGAGACAGAGATTCCTGTTCAAGTGATTTTGGGTGAATGCTCTGAGGAGGAGAGGGAAACAAGATAAGGCTAGGAGCGGGAGGAGGGTAGAGAGGGAGCTGCTCAAGAATGTGTTCTCTGCTAGATACGCGCTTCAATCCGATCCCACAGGGAAGTTCTGGAGCTCAAACTGCACCCCAGAATTGATTCCAACTTGAGGCAAGGACCACATGCCAATTAATCATTTGTTGAGGACTGCCATGTCCTGGTTGGGGATTTGGGGTGGTGGTGTGCATAGTCTCCCAGGCAAGGTGGCTACCATTTCCCCAAAAGTTTTCCTTTAGAGAAGAGGGCATCTGTGAGTTCTATCCATGGACACTGAAAACAGCTGAGACAAGTGGACTGACCAGTAAAGGGAATCTTTGCAGATATGAATAGCATTTAATATAAGGCCTTAAAAATTAGTTAACTCAGTAATTAAAACATTTTTTTGCCTTTTGTATCACATACTTCTTTAAGTCATTGAAAGTTGTGAATTCTCTCCACAGAAAAATACATATGTATAAAGATATTTATGTATACTAAAAAGAGGTTGACAGATGAGATTATTAAACCCCAAAGAGTTTATATGACTTGCCCAAAATTTATGCTGTAAATTAGAGCAGAATGAGATGGCCAGACAACCAAAGTTCTAAACACCAAAATCTTTCGATGAAAAAAATTTTTATAATGAATTATACATACTTGAGGTATTGAACCAACAAGGTATCTGAAATGTTTCTTGTTACATAAATTCACAGATATGTTAAAGTCATGCACATGATCCTCAAAATTTTTTTGCATTTAAATATTGCTGCTTGCAACTTTAAAACAATCATAAATTTCTACTTAGAAGGGGGGTGTTATGCTACTGCGATTAGAGGAAAGGATAAACATTCAAATATAACCAGGGCTCAGAAGTGCCTCGTCCTTACCAAAAGCACAAACCTTAATGTTTTTGCTTTCTTCTTATTAAGAATATCTAAAGTGTGAATTAAAGTTTGCAAGTTCAGAGTATTTTTAAGAATGCCTGTAAGTTTTAAATTCCCTGTCTTCTCATTAGTGATGTTTTCTATAATACAGTTACTATTATAAGACAAGGAGGCTTTGGTTTTTAAAAGTGCTTTAAATAGGTCTTATTCTGTGTTAGAATATTTTTTATAATGAAAAGCTATTGACTGCTCCTTTTAAAATGGCTTTTGGATGTCAACTTGCTACTTTGGAAGTCACTAGGGGAAAACAGAGAAAAATACAGTATATTTTTAAAGAATGACTAATTTCACTGGCAATTTGAGCCCTTTGGGATCTTAACATTTTTAGTTTGATATTTGACCTCAGAGTAAAACAGTTTTCTGTTTTTCATAGATAGTATGGATTTGCAGGGGCGGGTAGCTGTGGTTTCAGAAGGTGATTTGAGACCCAGGAAAAATGGCTCTAGTTCTGGAATTTGAAATGATAAACTTTGCTCATCTAAAATTGATATGCACACATACTTAACATAGTATATTTACATGCATATTATACATACATACTCAACTCTTTTTATTTTCTGTAGCCTTCTATCCCTCAGTACACATAGTGAAAAGTGCTTGTGTTTCAAGTGTGTGGCAGGGTGAGTTTTCACACTGTGAACTTGCCTGGTAAAGATTCTGGTGCCCAATTCTGATGTGAGAAGAGGGGGTTTTCCCACACCACCAAGCAATTATCAGACGTCAGCTGGCCGTCTTACAATTCAACTCAACACTGGCTCTATCTACCCAGAGGTAGCATCAGATTCCATAGGTTAAGGGCTCAGTCCCACTGCCCTCCACTTCAGATGCCAAGAGCAAGTTGAGGTTGTTACCTGTACTTCTCACAAACAGGCTATAGATTGAAGGTTCCCATGCACCCTCCTTGGGTATAATTAATTTGCAAGAGCTGCTCACAGAACTCAGGAAACGAGGTTACCCACTATATTACTGGTTTATTACAAAGGATGTTAAAGAGTACAATGCAACAGCCAGATGAAGAGCTTCTGTCTTCATGAAGTTTAGGGCCTGGCATGGTGGCACATGGAATCAGTTTGGATCACCAGTGTGGAAACTCTCCAAACATCCTCCTTTGGGGTTTTTATGAGTATTTAATTATACAGGCCTGACTGATAAATCATTGGCCATTGGAGATTGATTCAACCTTCAGCCCTTAGCCCCTTCAGTTTTGCCATTGAGGATGCCCGAGTGTGTAATATGGTAGCAGCTCTATTTTCTTCAGTGCACTGTATTGATAGATGCTCTTGGGAAACACATTACCCAGTTTTGCAAAATGCACTTAGGAATTTCTTTGAGTTCTTTTCCATCTGTCATCTCCACCTGGTGGGCAAACAGGCACAGAACATAAGTATAAGTTTCTATGCTGGAGGAATCCTCACTTTGTACCAGGGGCATCAACCACAGCTAAAATCTCCATGGGAAACTTCTGCCCCATCTGGAAGGGCTCTGTGTTGTCTCTTATCTTTTTCTATATCCTTTTCTACATAAGAAAATGTACATCCTCTAAATGTGCCCATTTTATCTTTCTACCATTCATACCACTATCCCACTATGATGACCTTGCATGATTAATAACCAAGTCATACTTCCACAGTATTGAGCTGAGGAGTAAGTAGCTGAAAAATAAGGTACTGTTTATTAAAAGGGCACATGGTAATACTTCATAAATATGTTATTCTACCTTCTATCAGAGGAAGCATTATTTTTTCCAATACTGGAAAACAGTTGAAATCACTTAATTTACATTTTCAGATTATGATTTTATTACACTTAGACCAAGAGAAAGACTTTGCAGTAGGCACTAATTTATTTCATCAGTCTGCTCTTGATTATGTCTTTTGTCTCCAGTTCCTATCATGTTTGATTCTTTTGGGCAACATTTTCTATTTGATCTCTTTTAATTCCATTTCTTTGTTCTTAACTCCTCCTTGGGCTCTTTCTCAATTGCAATAAAAATGCAGAAATGAAAGGTTACTGTCCCAGGAATACACACAGCATTTATAAGCAAATTTTTCCTTTGTAACCCCTGCCTTAAGCTATGAGAACATCTGTAAAAATATTAATGTGAAACCAAAAAACTTTGCCAGTCAGATTTCTAAAGGCTGAATCCAAGCTCTGACTCCATTTAAAATTAAAGCTCAAGAGAATTATTTAGAATTACATTATTTGTTTAAAAAAACCCTTCAAATTAATGAATAAAATCAATAATCAAAGCATTTAATAAGAATTTTTATTGCTGAAAACGTGCCTACTTTAACATGAAACAATTGTTCACTAAATATGGCTATATTTTTCTGAGAATTGATTTATAATCCTGAGATTTAATTGAGCACTGAAAGATGTTGATGATAAATATTATAACCTAAATGTTGAGAACTGCCCTAAGGCAATTTGATAATTCCTAATTATTATGTACTTTTGGTAAATAACAATAACCTGGTTCAAAGAGATATGTAAGGACAATACATATCTTTGTTCTTCTCCACCAAAGCCTTACAATGGACTCTTACAATGAAAGCAAGTCTCAGACCAAAATTTGCCACAGCTACAAATACAAGAAAACAAGTAGGAACAAAAAAAAAAAGAGAGAGAGAATGGAATATTATACAGTCTTAAAAAGGAAGGACATTCTGACACATGATTGAACATGGAGGAACCTTGAAGATGTTATGCTAAGTGAAATAAGCCAGTCACAATAGGACAAATACTGTATGATTCCATTTACATGAGGTACTTAGAGTAGACAAAATCCTAGAGAGAGAAAGTAGAATGGTGATTGCAAGTGGCTGAGGGCAGGGAATAACTCTCTATTGTTTAGTGGGTACAGAGTTTCAGTTTTATAAGATGAAGAGTTCTGGAGATATATGGTGGTGGTGGTACCACATTATGAATATACTGAATACCACCAAACTGTACATTCAGGAATGGTTTACAAGGTAAATTTTATGTTATGTGTATTTTACCACAATACAAAAAAATGGGGAAGATAAGAAGGTAATTAACTTATTCTGTAAATTCAGTGACATCCCTGACCTTTGTTCTTTCAAGCACTTTGAAAGAAAGATTCACTCAAGGCAGATGCAACAATATTCTTTCTGTAGGGTTCTGCCAACCTCCTGGTAAGATCAGATGACAGACACCTCCAAAAATGTCTAGACATGTGACGCAATGGAGTCTTCAGGCATGGGATCAAGCTGTTCTCAACAGCATAGCCTCTTGGAATTGCTAGATTCTTATTTCCTATTCATGCAAGTGTAGAAGTAACCGTGAAGTTGTTTTTGCCAATCTGTATACTTTGAACACAACTGGCCACATGAATGAAGAATCATTTCTAACATCCATATACTAATTATCAAACCTCTTGGTGTGGATCAATGATAAAGCTAGTCGCTCTGGTTAGTCTTTCAAATATTAGCTAAACATCTCTGGGATATGGATTCCTTATTAATTATTTCAATCATTAGCAAGTTATCCTGGAGTGTAAATTAAAACTAATACACATATATATCACACTATTTCTCTACCTGCAGATTAATAGTGCTTATTAGTTACTGGATTACCCTTCATTGATTCTTTTCAAGTAACATATAGGTTATTATGTAAGCATTTTAAGGGCAGAAAATGTCTATCTTCCTTACAACCTCTCCAACTAATTCATCCCGTCCACGCCTCTTATTTTCCCAACTTTCTTGTTTTCCCCTCCAGCCTGATCTTTCAGTGTTTCAGGGAATGACTTCTATGTTAAGCCCAATTTTATGTCCATCCCACTACTATTCTCTTTACTGGGGTGGAACTGGGACACTGAGAAAATAGGCTGATTTTCTTTCTATGTGGAAGGAATGAGACAAAGTTGTAAATATCCAACAATAAAAATGTTCATTATGTATTTCATTATAAATTCATCATAAATTTACAATCTCCCACTGCCCTAGGAGAACGGTCCTTGGTACCTGGAGGGTCCTTTGCTGGTGAGCTCTGTGAGGTGTGAAAGTTTAGAGGTAGAAATTAGAAAAATGCTAAGTTGCTCTGAAGAAGGAAAAGAGAGAGAGGAGATTGAAATACCTAAGCAAAGAAGGGCTAAGAGGACAGCAATCAGGGGAGCTGAGCTGAGACCTGTGAGGTGGAGAGGGCAGAAAGGGGAATCTGGTGATTGTGCAGCCAGGAGCAAAGACTCAGAAAGGGACAGCCAAGAGAGATTTTAAAAGTGATATGCCATGTGAGGTGCAACATGATCCTTCTGGGATCCACAAAACTACAAAGATTGCAATGTACTTGCTTTGGTTGAATTTCTTGTGGAAACAGAGACAAGAGCTGACTGAGAAGAAGAGGGACAGCTGACCTGTAGGTTATATAAAGATGCCGAAGATGCCTCAGAACCCACCTCTGAGTATGAGGGGCTGAGATTTGGAACACTGTATAGAGCAGCGGAGGAGAGGGAGCCATGTTCTGCATACACCAGGGATAGAGCAGCTGGCTATTCCTGCTACTTTCATACTAGGTGCTAGAGAAGACACACTATAAATCAATAATAGGAGTTTCCTAGCTTTGCCAAAGAGCAATAAACACATAGCACTGGTGCACAACATTCTCCCATTAGTCCTTTTGCAAGTAAACATTTAAAGCATTTGGTACCTTAAAAATTTGTTATTTCTTCATTTTTATCTAATTTTTCAGCTACCCAATTGTATCTTCTAGGTCTATCCCCCTAAAAGTACACAGCAGATGAGAGTGTGTGGAGAAAAGGGAACCCTCTTGCACTGTTGGTGGGAATGTAAATTGATACAGCCACTATGGAGAATAGTATGGAGTTCCTTAAAAAACTAAAAATAGAGCTACCATGTGACCCAGCAATCCCACTACTGGGCATACACATGGAGAAAACCATAATTCAAAAAGAGACATGTACCACAATGTTCACTGAAGCCCTATTTACAATAGCCAGGACATGTCCATCAGCAGAGGAATGGATAAAGATATGGTACATATATACAATGGAATATTACTCAGCCATAAAAAGGGTCATTTGTAGAGACGTGGATGGACCTAGAGACTGTCATACAGAGTGAAGTAAGTCAGAAAGATAAAAACAAATATGGTATGTTAACGCATATATTTGGAATCTGAAAAAATTGGTATAGACAATCTTATTTACAAAGCAGAAATAGAGACACAGACGTAGAGAACAAACGTATGGATACCAAGGGGGTAAGGGGGAGTGTGTGTGTCATGCATTGGGAGATTGCAATCGACATATATATACATTGATACTATGTATAAAATAGATAACTAATGAGAACCTACTGTATAGCACAGGGAGCTCTACTCAGTGCTCTGTGGTGACCTAAATGGGAAGGAAATCCAAAAAAAAGGGAATATATGTATACGTATAGCTGATTCACTTTGCTGTACAGTAGAAATGAACACAACATTGTAAAGCAACTGTACTCCAATAAAAATTTAAAAAACAAGAAAACCAAAGGTACACAGCAGAAATAGGAAAGGCACATATACCAAGAAGAAAGAGAATAGGAAGGCATAATAAGCATGGCCAAAACTATAAAATATATGCTAATAGTTCAGAGAGCAGCCACAGCTTAGAACATGTTGTGCCAAATCACAGGCAGGATCCATTTATAATTCCAGGTTTCCAAACCGAGCACCTGACTAGGATTTAGCACTGTACAGTTTGATGGTCACCAATTCGGACGAATACATGGAAAGCACATTACCAAATTTAAGAGAGCTCAGCAGTAAAAATAGTTAATAATACTCTAAATAATAGAATCAAGATTTTTGAAATATTGGTAGATTTGTATCATTAAACAAAACCAACATGATAGTTATCAGCTATATGGATCGCCAGTTACACAGAGACTTGTCTTTGGAGCTCTAGACTCATACTTCCATCTGCCTAGTTGACCTCTCTTCTTGGATATCTTATGGAGATCTTAGGTTTTATATATTCCAAACCAAATTCTTGCTCTTCTTCTCTAAAGCATGTTTCTCTTCCAATATTGTCTATATAATTTGAGTGCTACTTCCATCCAGCCAATTATGCAAACAAGAAATATAGTACAGTCATCATGGACACCAACTTCCCCTCAAAATCTCTCAAATATGAAGATTATTCTGTTTCTACCCATAATCCCAACATTTTTCAGTGGCCTCCTACTTGGTCTTCTTGGATCTATTCTTAACTCCTTCCAATTCATTCTCCACACTATGGCTAGATTAATATTTTCAAAACACAAATCTGAGCAATTCACCCAGTTGCTTGAGCTCCTCAATGGATTCTCACTGCTCTGGCAACAAAGAACAAAATATTTATCATATCCGGTGAAGCCCTGCATGATATAACCCTTTTTATCTTGCTAGCCTCATTTTACATGACACTCTTACTCTCTGGCTGTATACCAGTCCCAAGGGCTTCTTTCTGAACTGACAATTGACAGAGCTTTGCACAGACTTATTTGTGTGTGATTATTTAATTGTCTCCTATACTAGGCTGAAGCTTCCAGAAGGGTAGAAATGATTCTTGTTTCATTTACCATTGAATTCCCAGTATGCAGCACAAGATTTGACACGTAGTAGGTACCTATCAAATATTTGTTTAATGGCAAAAAGATAAAAGTTAATGGAAATACATGTTAAAATTCTGTATTCTGTTCCAAAATCTTAATGAATCAGAAGAATTGGATTTGAATTTATGACAAGTTCAGTATAAACAGAGTATAACTGCCACGAGAAAACTACTACAATCTTTGACTACACTAATGGACATATAATGTAATGGTCAAGGGAGATGAAAGCTCCTCTGTGCTCTGCACTGCCAGACTGTGTCTGTAGCAATATTCCTTTGTACTTGCTGCTCCTGCAATACTCGTGTCTTCATGTCTCCACATGGCTTACCCTTATCTCTTTCATATATCTGCTCAAATATCACTGCATCAGTCAGGGTTCCAACAGGAAATAGCATACTTGGATAATGTCAAAGAAGTCTCGTGAACAAAGGGACTGTTTTCAAAGATGTGGATATAAAGAAACCACAAAGGATAGTGCAGTAACCTAGAGCTCACCATCCCTAGGCCTAAAGGGACAAGAAAGGGAGTGGTTACTGGAAACAGGAGAGAGAATTTTGCAGAGCCAACATCCTTGAGAGCAGCCAAACTTCTAATAGAGGGACACAGTCAACCTGAGAGTCCTCACTAAGTGACGACCAAGGAATAAATATCTTGACCTCACTCTCCTCGCTCCCTCCAATATCTTACTAGGATCCCCAATGGTTAACCCAAACGGGAAGCCAGGTGGCAGGGGAACTGCTGATCTACTCTACAGGTCAGCCTCCTGAGATGGAGAATAGGCGGGATAAGAAAAGAGAGCAGATCTAGAGGGGTGACCAAAAGATAATGGGCACAGTCACCTTCTTGGTGACTCCCTGATCACTATTTTACATTGCAACCCCACCTCTGCCCTCACAAGGTCGTATTTCCCTTCACTGCTTTGGTGTTTTTCCACAGCACATATTACTTTCTAACATACTGTGTGTTTTACTATTTTATTTGTTGTTTTTCCCATTAAGAATATAAGCTCCACAGGGTAAGGACTTTTATCTGTTTTGTTCACTGCTGTATCCTACCCTTAGAGATAGGCCATGTGATAGATGCTCAATAAAAACATCTTGAGTGAATGAAAGCACTAAGTCCTGGGTTCTCATTTTTAAGTTTTGTGCATTCTTAAGGGGGACATCAAATATTAGAAGAGAACACTAGGATAGTGAAGGGTGTGGTCTGCATGTGCCATAAATGGTTGAAAGGCCTGATCACACTTGGCCTAGAAAAGATATGACAAAGGATTGACTTCAAATCTGTAGAGGGCTAACCTTTGAAGGTTAACCCTATGAAAACAGACTTATTCTATTAATACGTTACATAAGAGGACAGAATTAAGGGCACTGGATGAAATGTTATTAAGCAGGAAGAGTTCAGGTCAACATAATGAAACTATTTGATTAATTAGAGCTGTCTACTGACAAGACAAGGAAAATATTGCCTCGTTCAGAAGTAAATTGCTCATCATTGGAAGAGCCCTATCATAACTGAATGGCTATCTTCTAAGGATATTTTGGAAGTGATTGCTAAATTGGATGGAAAGTTGAACTAAATTTCCCATATAAGTGCGCCAAATATATGTTTTGATTGAATAACTGAATGCTTATACAAAATGCTTTGTATTTGACAAAAGTCAAGGTCAAAATGAAATATTACCGTCACAGGATGAGTTTCTGGGATATCAAAATAAAGCTGAAGTTTTATTTTAAAATATTACGGTAATGTTGGTATTAAATTATAGTAGCTATTTTAAAAGTCTGGCATTATAATATGATCATTAATCATCACTTAGCACCATAGCTACTAGATTGCTTATATGGTAACTGCACTGCCTGTTTGCGATACTAAGCGTTCACCTTCACTTGAGGTTGGTGGAGATGCAAGATATGTTTTGGCTGGTTCTGCCAATACTGGATACTGCAGTTATATTATTAACCTTTCCTTCCTCTCTAATAATAACCAACCAAGGTTACCCTCTCTTAACTTTCCTAACTTATCCTCTGTTAACTCTCGGAACCCCAAGATTCTGTTACTAGCGATGGATGCAATTTCAATGATAAACCCAAACACTGAAGCCTCATGCCCTGACTGAGCAAAACACCTTCTGAAGCAGACTTAATTTACTTGCCCTTACTTTTAAAAAATTGTTTCTTTCTTTCATGTGCCCATTGCGTCACACAATCACTTCAGAGAAATTTTTCCTTAAACCTTGGATCTAGTAACGTATCAAAATAGTAATATGATTGGTTTTTAAAATTTAAAAAGTATATTATCAGAAATGACACTCTAGTCAGTATTTGGCTTTTTGGCCCTCCAAAGACTGAGGCCAAAGTTAAAGATGAATTCTGCCTCAAGACTGACTACATAAGACAGGCCTGAACTTCCATGCATCCTTGGTTTTTTAGAGTGCCTTCCAGTCCTAAAGTTCTATGATTCTGTTATTTTACAGATAAGGAAACTGAGGTTCAGGCAGGTTATGTCATTTGACCAAAACTAGCACATAGTTAATAAGAGAGACAGGCTTTGGGTCTTTCACCAGAGTGGTTTTCATTTGTTCCATTATGCATATTGCAAAGGATAAAACTGTTAAATATATATTTAAAATGTCTACTATCATGGACTCAATGTGTCTAGAACTTTGCCCTCTAACTCTGTCAAGGCAAATCTCAAACTATAATCTTTTTTTTTTTCTTTTTTTGAAGAATTAGAGACATGGCCTTCTTTACTTGGTACCTACACTGAAGTTAGCAAATGAAGCTATTGGATTGCAAACTTGTGATCCTTTCAGTAAAGGACAGAAGTGACAGCCACTCTGATTATTAAAGGATATGGGACAGAGATATACATGAAATAATATGTACCAGTGTGAATGATGCTATTTTGGTAAATTTGTAAATTTCATGTCCACAATGCCCAAGGCCATAAACTTAAATATTAAAGCACACTGCAGGTTCGACCTTTTGCAGGGAAAGCAATAGGCTGTCTGACAGATTGAGACCTTGCTGCTGCCAGAGAGTGAGCTAGAGTGAGAAGTGTCACAATATTTGAGAGATTATATTTGCCTTGATTACTTTGGGAAGACAGCACATATGAATCACGTTTTTTTAATTCTCTGCTCTTTCTTTTTATTAGTCCCTGATAAATAACAATTGCTTCCATAAACCAATTTCATTTAAATTGTTAAACCAAACAACTAACATTTGGAACAGATCCCATAACAACATTTGAAAATGGAAGGTGTATGTAACCTTTTGACTAGTAATATTTTCAATGTTAGATAAGTGAATTGGTTACACAACAGTGCTTTGAATTATTAATTTAGAAAAGACAACTCTAAGGTGAGGGGCAGCAGACTCAAATTGATTAGGAAATTACTTCAATAATCTGGAAGGAACTACTTTAATGAAAGTTAGTGTTAAAATGTGTATCCTTCTAATTAGGTTAGAAGTTAATGTGAACTCTACCTAATGGTAACTGTAGTAGCTATCTAAATTGTAAAACAGTTCCTTATTTTAAAAATGACATATTTAAATAATTTTATTCTTTACAAGACACTGTCACCTATTGTTCTCATTTGATAATTTCCTTTGATAATCACAACAATTAAGACATACCATTTAAGATAAACCATTTTTATAGTTGAGGAAACTTGGAGTTAAAGTAATAACTTGCCTAAGGTCATGTAGTTGAAAAATCATGAATCTCAAATCTTTGACATTTTCACAATATCATGATTTTCTTTGAAAGATTTTTCCTCTTAGGTGTTTTAAGAATTGGAAAATTATCATAACTGGTAGAAAAAATTCTGGCTTGATTTTATTAATACTAATATTAATTTATTCATTATATATTTATTATGACATAATATATATTTTAATTATTATGTAACCATATTAAAGATACTTATAACTAATAACTAATATAATAAACTCCTGATTTACTGCCACTAGAGTGGTTTGAATGGAATTACATTCCATTCCAATAGTAATATAATATAAATTAGCATGCATTGGTTAATTTCAATAACAAAATTAGATTTCTTCAGCTTTTTCGGATTTGATTTGACCTCAGTTCAACTTGGAATATGTCCACTTAGCCTTACACATCCTGAAGAGAAAGAATTAAAAGAAAACTAAACAATTACCTTTTCCTGAGGTCTCTTTCCATCTCCATCCCTATTACCTACAAATCTCTAGGAGCATTGCCTTTCTCAATAATTTTAGCACTAGGTTCATAACTTTACTAGTGCAGGAACATTCAGCTACATAGGTATTACTTTGCCAATACCTTTCTGGCCTTATTGCCTCTATGCCCAACCTGGCCCCATGGATTGCCATTTCTTCAGTTCTTTTACGACACCTTCATTCCTTTGGCTGTTCTCCTTTAGCCATGTTCACTTTCCCAAACCTGAACCTCATGTAAATCACATCATTGTACTGTCTTTTTTTTTTTCCTTCCTGGGATGCTGAACATTTTGAATAAGGTCACAAAACCTATATACAGATTTTTACCATCATTCAAGCCTCAGCTGGGCTCTCTCTGATGTTCAGTAATCTTTCATTCTGTGTTTAATTAACTACACTCACCACTTATAATGTACATCTTTTATTTTTGCCTGACCAAATATCTATTTCCATGTTCTGATAACAGCACCCAATATTCCTTTGAGGAACTACACCTCTGCCACTTTCAGTCTATGTGGTCTGAGTAAAGAGGATGATTCCCCTCAACACCAACATCTCAACACACACACACACACACACACACACACACACACAGTTTTATGGGTGATCAAATAATACTGAACTGGCCAACCTGCTAGTTATCTCCTTTTAGTGACAGTAATTGATGGGGATGGGCATGCCATCCAGGTCTATATACTGAGACTCAGTTCCAGAAATTTGCTGCAACTATTGGGAAAGAAGTATTCTTTTTCCATTGTGGTTGCTAACTTGGTTGAATTTACTCCTAGAGTTCCTGGTGGCCGATCTTGTCATGACATAGACTGATCTTGCCTAAAAATAAAGCCAACACAGAGCCAAAAATAGAGGGAAAAGATGGAGATATTTTGTCCATGGCATCATTTGATCACTTAGATCCAAAGGTACATAAAACTGTAATAGACTTATTCTTATGAAATAATGAATACTTTCCTTGGGCCAACTAGAGTTGGAGTTCTGTCATTTCACTGAAATGAGTCCTAACTAATTATTGCTCTATAGAAACTATTTTCTTAAAGGTTGTCAATATTACTAACAACAGCTAATATTTATTATTTACTATGTGCCAGATATTTTAAGCACTTTTTGTGGATAAAAGCATTAAAACCTCTTAACTCTATAGTGTTATTATTATAATCTTCTGTTTACAGATGAAGAAACTGAGGCACAGCAAGAAAGAAACTTGTCCTAAGGTTTTATGATTATAAACAGTAGAGTTGGGATTCAAGCCGGGCACTATGATTCCAGAGCCCCACACCTGAGCTATTATTCTATGTTGCCTCATGGGTCAGCAAACCCAGTAATTTTTCCTCAACCTCAGACTCTTTGCCACATTTGACACTATCTATTTTCTTCACACTCTCATGCAAAGCAAAGGCTTTTAGATTAGATTGGGCCTACCTGGATAATCCAGGATAACCTCCATATTTGTGTTCATAACTCTAATTATATCAGCAAAGTCTCTTTTACTATGCAATGCAATATATTCACAGATTCCAGGGATTAGGATGTGGACATCTTTTGGTGGCCGTTCCACCTACCACAGTTTTCTTGGGTGTAACCTTCACCTCTCTCTTCTATTAGACCCCCTACCTCACCTCTTTGTAGTGGTAGAGCATATTTTCCAATTGTTTTCTGAGAAAGAATGCGTGAAAACAGTATTTAAAACTTTGCATATCTGACAATGTCTTTTTTTAACCTTTATTTATTTTTATTTTTATCTATTGTTTTTAGTTTTGGCTGCACCATGTGGCATGCGGTATCTTAGTTCCCAGACCAGGGACTGCCCCGTGCATTGGGAGTGCAGGGTGTTAACCACTGGACCACCAGGAAAGTCCCTTTTTAACCTTTATTAACTTCTAGATTGGAAATAATTTTCCTTCAGAATTTATCTTTTACTTATGTTTCTGTCAAAAAGTCCAATGCCATTCTGATTTCTGAATCTTCATAAATGATCTATTTTTTCCTATCTATTTTTTCCTATTTTTTCCTCCCAGGACCCTGTTAAGATCTTTCTCCTAGAACCATGTGTTTTGAAATTTCATAAAAATACACTTTGAAAAAGATAATTTTTATCCATTGAGCTGAGAGCTTGTATCCTACTGCCACTCAGGGCTAAGAACTATTGTCCTAGTTTTCTTCAATAATTCTTCTGTTTGCTTTATTTACTATTAGATATTTGACCTTTCCTTGCCTAATTGCCATGGTTAGAACCTGCAGTACAATGTTGAAGAAAAGTAGCAAGAGTGGGACCTCCTTTGTCTTACCCTGATCTTAGGTGAAAATATTCATTCTTTTACCATGAAGTATGATGTTAACTTCAGGTTTTTAAAATAGATGTCCTTTATCAGATTGAGGATGTTCTCTTCTATTCCTAGTTTGTTGGGTGTTTTTAATCATGAAAAAGTGCTAGATTTTTTTCAAGTGCTTTTTCTTCATCTATTGAGATGATCCTGTAGTTTTTGTCCTTTATTTTATTAAGAGAGTGTATTACATTGATAGTTCTTTTTAGTGAACCAACCTTGCATTCCTTAGACAAATCCCTCTTGGTCATGTTGTAAAATGCTTTTTCTACATTGCTGGATTTGGTTTGCTAGATTTTTGTTGTGGATTTTTGTATCAATATTAATAAAGTCTGTAGTTTTCTTTTCCCGTGATGTTTTTGTTTGGTATTGTTACTGTTGTTGATTTCATCGGATTTTCAGGTGGGAAATCATTGCATATCACCTTAGTCTTGGAACAGGCTCTAAATAAGCCAGTCAGGTAAATGGAAATGTCTATATCTAGCACAGAAAGCTGTAGAGTCCTTTGAGGTACCCCCACCCAGCTTCGTTCCCCTTCCTCAAGCCAACTAATAAAACTTGCTTTTTTATATTCCAAACCTTATTTGTACTCTTTTGATCATCTATTTTCATTGCTCTGAATCCAGAGTTCACGACGTGCTGACAAGTCCACATTTACTCAAAGCAGCCCCCTAGCTCCCTGACTAAGCGCTTTTCATTTACCGCGGGTCATTAACTCACCTACCAACTGTAATTTGTCAAGAGTGGAAACAAAAACACTTTAGTAGTTAATCCCAGTTGCACTTGGATGCAACCTTAGGCATAAGAAGGTAAGCAACTAGGACAGTGACATCAGAAGGGAAAAGTAAACTCAGATAGTGGTGCTGCCTTAGGAAAAGTCTAGGCGTGGAGATGGGTCGGGGGATGCCAGCCGATCTGAGCAGGTAATGGGCTCAGCAGGTGGGCTCGGAGCTCTGAACTACAGGAGGGGCTGGGTGAGGCCACGGGAGAAGCAGGCACCCGCAACTTCTGTTGCTCTGGTAAAAGGATGACCAGAGAGCACAACTTTCCCTCGGTGCCGCCCGGCTTGGCGCAGCTGGCGCTGCTGGCAGGGCTGTTAAGGGTCGGGGCGGGGCGCCGCCCACGCGCGGCTCGGGCCGGAACCTGCTGAGGTGGGTGCGCAGAGCTGGAGGCGGCGGGGAGCGCCCGTGAGCCGAGACCAAGGCCGCGGGCTCCGGGCCGCCGGCGCAGCTCGAGCGCTTTCCGCGGGGTTTGGCTCCTGTCGCTTCCCGTCTCGCCGAACCTGCATCGCCGCCAACAGAGCCGCCGCCAACAGAGCCGCCGCCGCCGGAGCCGCCGCCGCCGGAGCCGCCGCCGCGAGTCCTCAGAGCCGGGCTGCTGGCGGCCGGGCGCTCCGGGACAACGCGCGGAGCGGGCGGCTCCGGGACGCGGTCGCAGGTGAGGGCCGGCGGCTTGGAGCCCGGCGGGGTGCGGCCGCCCGAGGGTCTGGTCTCGGCCCAGCCCTGCCTGGCCGCGGCGGCTCGGGCCCCACGCTCGCGCAGGGAGGACGCGCCGAGGGCTGGGCTGGGCTGGCCCAGCCGCTTCCCGGCGCGGCCTCAGGTGATGCTGAGGCGGTTTAACTTTCGCACCTGAGGCTTGAGGGGCGGCGGCGGCTTCGGGGCGCGATCCGGAGGGAGGGTGGAATTACACGGGGTCTGGAAACGTGAGCCGGGAGGCGCCTGGGGCGTGCGGGGCGGCGGTGGGGCGCCGCGGGGCTGGTGTGGGCCGCCCTCCAGGTGGGAGTTGAGGCGCTGTGTCCTGTTTCATCTCAGAGCTTGTGGGGAGAGTCAGCACACACCCCCTCCCATGGCCCGTTCCCTTCGCACAGACCCACTTTCTTTTGTCTGGTCCATTTCGGTATCGGCGTTTCAGCTGCTTTTGTTGCAGCCTCGGGTCCGGAGTATACAGACTTGTTGTCACGCAGAGGTCATGGGTAAGCTCTGAAATGCAGCGGGGCGGAGGTGGGGAGAGGGTCCATAGGGTGGCGGGGATTTACAATTAGTGCCCTCATTAGCTCTAACGTGTATATCACCGAGTTCTTTTCGAGACAGTACTCAGTATTTTTGTAGCATCTAATAGTTTTAACACCTGGGAGAGAATTCATTAGTCAATTTCAAAGGAGCATTGTGTGGACAGGTTACTATTAAGTTTCCCATTTTATAGACCAGACAGCTAAGGCACCAATGAGGAAAAGTGATTATTTCAAAAATAAGCAGGCAGCCCTTGTGGGAGCTGTGATTAGAGCTTATCTGACTGAGAGGTGTCCTCAGTCCGGTCAGGCACTCAATCTCAAACAAAATGTAGCGCTGAGTGCCCCCTCTAATAGGCGTATTTTTATTTACTCATTAATTACTAAAACCTTTCTTTAAAAAAATAGAGTTGAGTCCTTTCATATTCCTGGACTAGTACCCCTAAAAGTGATAATTAAAAGACCAGAATCATTCCATTTGTTGAATCACTGGAATCGTAGTAAGGACTAAATTTGTTTGTCTTTTCATCTGTCAAACCATTAATCTCCCATATAAAAATGGGGCCACTGGGAGCCCCAGTATACCTAGTGATTATCATAGCAGAGACCCTAAATGTTTATTTAATGAATAAGTGGAATGGTGGTATGCCTGAGCAGCAAGTTTTCTTTTCTCATACAAAAGAATTAAACATTTAGAAGAATAATCATTTTAATAATTTCAATGAAAATTAACTTGTAGTTATGTGCATATTATGTTGGACTCTCTCTCCAGAGCCATCGACAATTTACCCATTTCCCTAGGGTTTGCTCTTAAATGATTTTGCCAATAGATCTTTTATTGCTCCATTTTTCTTCATTTGTTTCATTTATATATTTGGTTTTTCAAAGTGAAGATATTTTTTCTTCTAAAATTCAAGGAAAAGAGTCTTTAAAAAAACAAGCTTTTTCCCCTTGATAAAATAGACTTAACTAGGCTTTTATGAGTGTATCTGAGGATAGACACTAGCTTCTTTAATAAGTAACTCCTGTACATCAAGCAAGAATGCAATGAATTAATAATCATTTTAATCCCTGTAATATTTTATGACACATCTACCTCATATAATGCCTTTTTATCAAACAGAATAAAGCTAAAAAAAGTTCAGTTAAATTTTGCTAACTACATAGCACACATTTTAGGGCACAGTATGACTAGACTTAAGTACTGACTCATGGAATAAACACAGTTCTCTTTCC
>NW_006769542.1:858911-861273 GCF_000442215.2 Lipotes vexillifer | reverse complement strand
TTTCCCTTACACCATCTTCACTCAGCGCTCTGGAAAAAAAAGAATGATAATCTGTCCTATCTCTCATAAAGGGGTATTTGGAGAATTAATGAAGTAGTGTCTGGAAAATATTTTAAACTCCTTGGAAGAAAGCTGCTTTGTGACTTTGAAGTGTGACTATAGGGTCATGAAACACTACCCCTTCCCCCAAACATGCTGTCAGTTATGTTTTTTTTAGAGTGGTCATTTCAGATAGTTATTTTAGGAGGCTAAATACTTGTTCCAAAAGTGCTGCTGCTATTCACAATTATTTTGAATATTTGAAAAATTTAGTTGATTTACAAGCAACATAAAAACATGATTTTAGAATCTCTTTTATAAGTACTTGTCTTTGGTTTATATTTTGTAATCAAAAACTATGTAACTCAGTTTGAACGTCTCTTTTATTTGCTAAACTTGGCAGAATGATTTCTGCATGGTTGCAAAACTCAGCTCTACCTTCAAGATTTTACTGCTATTAAGGATATTTAAACAGTTACCATGAAGGCTATGAAGACAGTTTTGAAAGGGTGTTTTAAAAATAGTTTTGGGACTTCCCTGGCAGTCCAGTGGTTAAGACTTCGCCTTCCAATGCAGGGGGTGCAGGTTCAATCTGTGGTCAGGGAGCTAAGATCCCACATGCCTCGGGGCCAAAAAAACAAAAAACATAAAACAGAAGCAATATTGTAACAAATTAAGTCTTTAAAAATGGTCCACATCAAAAGATCTTTTAAAAAATAGTTTTAATTAATGGCAAGATTATTAGAAGTAACCTTCCCAGAGTGACTACTCTGAAATGGGCATTGCTTACTTATAGGTTTGTATACATTTGTAATACATATATGTATACCTATGTGTACATTTGCATATTGTTAAACATTTTGAAACTAATCATTTGGATTGCAACCTATCAATATTTATTCAAGTAGACTACATTAAGTAAACCACATATAATACTGGAACTGTATTAAGTTGCGGCTGTATTTCATATGAAAAATTGAACTTCACATACATGCAAGTGTAAATCTTTATAATAATTTAGAATCAAAATTTAACTCCACATTATATGTTTTAAGTGTAATACAGCTAGGTCAAAATGGCCTCATCAAAATGCGAAATTGCTATTTTCAAAAAAATCATTAGCAAGTTGTGTGTGGGAGAGATTTTCTTGATCACACCAGTTACTGGATATGTTCATTTTCTTCATTTCTGGATTGTTTGAAAATTTTGTATCTGTATTATACATATTATATATCATATAAGTGTCAGAAGTCTGTTATAACTATATTAGCAGTTAAGGAGATATTGGCCTAGTCCTCTAAAGTCATCAAGCAGGAGTTTTATGATAAACATATGAAATCATTTCTGAGAGATCAGAAGTAGGGAATTTTCCATGCAGTCAATAGCTTGAGAACAGGGATAGTATTGTGGCTGCAAATATACCCCATTCCATTCCACTGAATAATAAATACATAATAAGGAGCATATGAAAAGAAGGGATATTATCCTTTTGATATTCAAATGGAAAAAGTTCCATTACTTAGCAGCCAAGTCTCTTTTTAAATGAGAGTAAATGGTAACTTTGAAAGAAATCACCTATTTTGATATGCAGATTATTGAAGTGACAAATAAATTACCAGCTGACAAGCAGAAATTTTCCCCTAGCATGGCCCTTTCCAAGATGAGCAAGTGTGATGGTAAACATTACCTTCTGGTTATATACAGGGGTTTGTCTCCCACGTAATGGTCCATGCCCATCTCATTCCATTGATGAATTGTACCTTGCCTCTGACCCTCACTCTAATCTCTGACCTTACTTCATCTTTAATTGCCACCTTTGGGTGGAAAGTAGTTGGTTCAGAAAGGAAGACAGCAGAGGGAAGGGATGCGAATATCTGTTTCATGTATAACATGACTTATTTTTCTCGTTTTGGAAGGTTAATAGTTCATTTTTGAGGTCTCATCAGAATTCCCTGCATCAGAACAACCCCAATAAGTAGGCAGTCCCCATTAAAATGGTGACATAAAGATGCCCACATTAAAATATCTTCTTTTGGCCCTAGTATAAAATAATGTGTACAAAAATGATATTATATTAACCAAAGCTAAGTATCTTTGGTACAGTAAACATTAACCACATAATTAACAAGATGTTTTATTGCTTTTCTTGATTTTAGAAAATATTTGAGGAAATGACTTGAATGGTGAGCCTTTTACAAAATGTAGCTGAGGAAACTGGAGCTGTTGCATTTTTTTTTTGTCTTGATAAATTTCTCTGTAGCAAGCAGAAATATTAGAGATTATTAATAATAGAACTGCCTTCAAGTTCTGTAATCTCTTTCCC
>NW_006769542.1:837373-858898 GCF_000442215.2 Lipotes vexillifer | reverse complement strand
TCTTTCCCTGATGTGACAGGTGGAAAAACCTTAGAAACAAGCAGTAGGTCATTAGCACAGATTTTAAAAGCAACTTCAAAACATCTTTCATAAAATTGCTGAGATAAGCATGAGGCATATTCTGATTGAGAATCTCCTGGCCTATTCATAAACCTGGTGAAAAAAATTTTCCGACGAGCCAGAATTGAAATATGAACACCAATTTAGGCAGCATGGGATGAATAGTATAGATATGTGGGCCCATTGTATAATGAGTAAATTGGGGACTGTGTTAAAGTTTATTTAATAGGGTTAGAAATTAAAACTAAGGTATATTTTTCTAGCCATATTCTGCTTGAATTTTTGGTTTTATTCGTTCCCAGACCATTGGTCTCCTGGAAGATATATAAATTGTATAATTAATATTTGTATAGGTTCACCTGTCTGACTTAGAACTAGCTAAGGCTGTAGAGTCCTAAATAAAGCTTGCTCTACTCTAGTCTGGCATTATACTTTTTGCTCACCCAACAACCATACCCTTTCCCAATTTGGTGTTTTGGCTTATATTATTTTCTTTGCTCAAGATGCCCATTCCTCTCCATTCTACTTGCTAATGCTATCTAAATTCTCTCTTACCCTTTAAGACCCAGATGGAATACTACTTTTTTCCCAGAAATCCTTCCCTAACTCCCTAGTTCTTGTTTTCAGTTTACCATATCTTTCTATTTGTTAATTACTCTCTGTTTTTGATAATTTCTTTTATTTTGGCCTTGAATTTGTTTGGTTATTTTTAACTAATTTTTATTGGAGTATAGTTGATTTACAATGTTGTGTTTCTGCTATACAGCAAAGTGAATCAGTTACACATACACGTATATCCACTCTTTTTTAGATTCTTTTCCCATATAGGTTATTGTAGAGTATTGAGTAGAGTTCCCTGTGCTCTACAGTAGGTTCATATTATCTATTTTATGTATAGTAGTGTGTGTATGTCAATCCCAATCTCTCAATTTATCCCTCCCCCCACCCTTGGTAATCATAAGTTTGTTTCCTACATCTGTGACTCTATTTCTGTTTTGTAAATAAGTTTATTTGTACCATTTCTTTTAGATTCCACATGTAAGTGATATCATATGATATCCGTCTGACTTCACTCAGTATGACAATCTCTAGGTCCATCCATGTCACTGCAGATGGCATGATTTCATTCTTTTTTATGGCTAATATTCTATTGTATATATGTACCACATCTTCTTTACCATTCATCCTTTGATGGACATTTAGGTTGCTTCCATGTCCTGGCTATTGTAAATAGTGCTACAGTGAACATTGGGGTATATGTATCTTTTCGAATTATGGTTTTCTCTGGATATATGCCCAGGAGTAGGAATGAATTTTTCCAACTAGTTTTTTTTCCCTCTAAGGCACAGATCACATATTCAATATATATTTTCTTGAATCATGTATAGCACCTATCACTCTGGATACTAGCTGGACATATTCAACTTGTAAGGTTAGATCTACAAAAGATGTTTTACTTAAGAGAGTAGGGTAGAATATCTTCATGCTTCATAATTGTGTCAGTGTTCTGGTATAAAATACATAGCAGGCTCAAAATGGAGTAGTTCAGAAGATTAATATTAAAGGTGTTCCTGAATTAAAATAAACCAACAGTGGATGGTGAAGCATCTCAGGACTAATAGTGGGAACCATTATCATCCCTAGACCTGAAGTGGTGAGAGAATTGGATCATGACTGAAACCCAGAGACGGTAGCTATGTGGGGAATGCTGCCTGACTAGACATCTGGCCTTTCTGTGATTGGGAAGGATGGGGAAATAAATACCCCAGCTTCACTCTCTTCCAGCCCTCTGATTTCCTGGTGGTGCTTCCCACTGGCAAATCCAACTGGAAGGCAGAAGATTAGGCGGCCCTATTTTTGCAGGTCAAAAGTCAGCCTCCTGGGAAATAGAGCAGGGTAGGGTGGAAAGTACCTCTGGAGTAAGGGGCGAGGGAGGCAAAGAATATCCAGTGCTATAATCATATCATCTAGAGAGTGTTTTGATTACAGTTACGTAAGCCTTTTTGTGCTGTCGTTATTTCATAAAAGGCATACCTGTTTCTTTCTAGTCTAATTCAGTTACTAACATCCAAGAACATTTTATTTTATGATTGATGCATTTCATAAGAACCCCTGTCCCTCTTTCGTGGTGTTAGCTGGTGTGGTATCGTTACGTGTGTGTTCTCAGTGATTTCATTTTTTCATATTTTGTATTTTGCTTGTACAGTGCCCAGGTGGGAGACACAGAACTGTCTGCGTAGTCATTGGGAAAACTGCCCCTTCACCATTCTAACCACATGATTTGTCTGAATTAGTCAGGATTGCTCATTTTTCTCTCTGTGCCATTTTCATAGATCAGTGGTTTTCAGTCTTGGTGTATGTGGTTCTCATTGCAGATACTCTGTTTCAAGCACGTTTAAGATAAATCTTGAACATCTTTTCTTTTAAAAAGCTTTCAGATATTTCAGATGCACAAATGTGAGAAGCACTAGCACAGGTAATCATTTTGGTCATAGTTCCCCCCTCCCCCTTTAATGTACATGTAGCACTCCTCAGTAATTAAGGCTCAAATGGAAAGCTAATGCTGCTTTATGGACTCTTCAAAGCAAAAAAGATGTTTTAGATTTTTCACATTGAGAGGTGCTCGTGATATAGGATGCAAAATATGTAGTTTCCATATTATTAAGGCAAATGAATTTAAATTTTTAAAATATAGATATAAAACCTTTTAAATATACAGTATAGAGAATAATGTAATGAACACCCATGTTCCCACCATGTAACCTTATATTAACATTTTATTTTTTTCTGATTTTTTTCAGAAAAAATACATTACAGATAAAATTTAAGCCCCCCTTAGATCCCTTTGAAGAGGTTTCCATTATCCAAACTTGGTATTTATCATTTCCATTCATGTTTTTATACTTTTGCTATATATACATGTATCAGTAAACAAACTATAACATGGTTGCACATGCTTTAATTTTTTGTAGCTATTACTATGCTCTGTGTTTTATTCTTTACCATGTATATTTCTGCAGCCTTTTTTTCCCTTGTTTAACATACTTTGGAATTTTTTCTACATACATGTAGCTTTAGTTTATCAACTTTCATTGCTATATAATATTCCATTGTATCAATGAGCGCAAATTAATTTGTCAAATCTCCTATTGATGAAACGGTTGTTTCTAATTTTTTGCCACTACAAAATGTTGCAAAAGTGAACATTCTTTTATGATATAATATTTCCTTAAATACATACAAACCTGGAAGTAGAACTGCAGACCCACACATACACATTCTGTCATAGCAGATCTTGCCAAAATGCTTTCCGAAATGCTTGTGTCTAGTTATACTTCCCCATAGTGGTTTATGAGATTTTTGTTGTTGCTTTGTATTATGTTTACACTTGGTCTTGTCAGACTTGTGATGGGCATGAAATGGTATCTTGTTTTAATTTTAATTTTCCTAATTTCTGGTGAAGTTGAGCACTTTTCATATGATTGTTGGCCATTTGGGTTTCCTCTTCTGGCAATAGTGATTTTATATTCTGTGTTAATTTTTCTGTTGGAGATTTATCTTTTTAAAAATTTGTATTGTAGAATCCATTGTAGATATTAACCATTTGCTTATATTTATAAGTTTCTTCTTCCTGTCTGTGGGTTGTCTCTTAATTTTGTTTGTATTTTCTTATACTGAAGTTTTAAAAGATATCAGTATTTAAAATTTTTCAGTACTTTGCTCTGTTTTGAAACAGTTTTATGACTCAACATATAGTCATAACCTTGGTCTTTCTAAGGTTTGCAGCTCTCTTCCTTTCTTTCATAAATTCCTTCTAGATAGAGTATAAATAAATAAATGAAGAAATAAACATGCCACACAGTTTATCACTGGAATATACATAAAATTATTAATCCTTAACAATTTGTGTAAAACAGTTTCCCAGTTCAAAAACAGCATCTAAATAGCAGCTTCCAATGTAGCTTTTCCTCATTTTTCTTAAAGCTCCTATGAAAATGTAGAATGGAAACTCACCACAAAACTAAAAAGCAAAAAACTCCTAAAACACTAAAGCTGGGGGGAAGTAACCTTAATTAAGAAGCAGATTGTCCTTGATTGAAGGGAATTTCTCTACATCAGCACCTGCAAATCCCTATCCCACCCTCACCTCTTGATACAGACTGCCTGATAAATTCAGGTAGTTCACTTTCTGGGTTCCCAGCAAATTCCAAGAAGCCACTAGGCAGAATGTAAGGCGTTTGCGGTGGGTGCTGCAGAGCATCTGGAGACCTGAGACACACAGAACCCTGGTGATAATACATAGCAGCATCACGGGTCACGCCAGTTCCTCTCCCAGAGAAACAGACAATAAAAGATAGTGCAAGATGCCCCTTGTGAAGAACAGAGTAGAGAACAGAGGACCAGGTGGTGAAGGCCTGTTAGGGAAACTGGACTGAGTGCTTTGTGTATCAGCAAGCGCTGCCACCATAGATCTGAGCAGGTGGGCAGAAAAGTGACCATGGGTAATTTCCTCACCTTGTCTGTTTAACACTAAGTCTCGGTAGATCCCCCCCCATGATTGAAATGTAAAGAAAGAAAAAGAAATAAAGCAATCTAAAATGAAACCTCTGAAATACTGTGGGACAAAGGAAGATTTATTATTGAAAGGAATTGGAATGTAACATAAATTTCAGACTTGATATATATTAGTCATATGAATATGGTATTTTATATCCCTAGTGCTCAATTTGTGTTCAGGGGTTCTGCAAACAGTGAAATATTTAACCCCCTCATTGTTTTTATCACGTTGATATTTTGAGGTTCCTTATAAGATTTTGTATGAAGGGTAAAGTGCAATGGCTACTTTCTTAAATAATGTTATTCTAAAAAAATTGAACTTTAAAGAAAGAAATTTCACTAAATCAATTTTGTTAGGGGATCTTACTAATCACCATTAAAAGTTTTGTTGTGAAACTGTGGATATTGGATTTACTGAGAGTCAGAATAGCTGTTCAGAATGTAGGATAGGTTAAGTGACTTAGATGTCTGGAAACATTTAAAGAAGGCAGGCTAAACCCTGCCTATTTCAGGAGCCTCTAAGGACCTCACTGAATGGGAAGACAGAAGAAACAACTGGTGCAGCATGGCTGTATCAGGATTATAAACCACATCTTCGTTTTAGCACACCATCTAAGTATCACTGAATTCCATGGAGATCCATGCTGAAGCGCTATTTAGAATAGCTGTCTGCAGAAACATTTGCTGCCAGACAGTGGTAAACTTATAAGAACAGGAGAATAATTGATAGCAAATTGGGTATATCATGATGTAGATTCTGTAATTCCAAAAAAGCGGGGAGTAAGCAAAGGCAAAGCGAATGTTAAAAGTAAAATGCACTAAAATTCATATGGTTAGATAGGAGTGTGTGCAGTTTTTGTGGACTCTTGTTAACTTATTGAGCCCTGATTTATTTTTAGAATGGCTAAAGAAGTGTATTTCTGATGTCACCCAAAAGCTGATCACGACAATATAGATCTTGAAGCTTAGAGCTAGTTATTGCTTCCATGCCTTACCTTCTGCTTTTCTTACTTTAGTCACCTAAGATGCCAGCAGATAGAGGAGGGCAGCCAATGATGTTTGTTGCCTTCTCTGTTCCAGTAAATGACTTAATAGAGAGCACTTTCCCCCTTCCCAACTTTGAACTCTGTAAGGACTTCAGTCGACCTCACTTTTCTTGTCCTTAGAAATCTCAAGATTCTAGAAATAGGAACTTCCTCCTCATAAAATGATGGAGATAGTTTGGGAAGTTACTTTACTTCTCTAGGCCTCAGTTTCCTCATTTATAAAATGGAGTTAACAATCCCTACTTCACAGGAATGTCCTGATGATTAAAGGAGCTAATGCCATTTAATAATCACTGTCTTCAAAAATAGTAGTAGTATTTAAAATAATTCCAACCCCTTGAATTCATGTTTTATATGTAGAGATTTTAGTTTAAAAAATGTGGAGAGTATACTACTTTCTGTCCCATTGCTAATTAAAAAGAGAAAAGTACTATTTTCTGATGGATAGCTTCATAAAGAGGATTATAAATAATTTGAACACATCCAGTGACGTATAGTCATCAAACCACATAAGATGTCATGAAGCTCAGATCATATTCTAAAATGGAACTTCTAAAATTGAGTCTCTATAACATCATTAAAAGGCTGAGACCAGCTTCCTTTGGTGGTGTTTGCTAAATTTACCCTGGTGATGCCAGTAAGTTGTATCCTGACTTTAAGCAGAGTAAGTAAGGAAAGAATGCCTTTTTTGGAATGCACAAGAATGTCTTGCTTATGCTTGCTTACTTATTCACTCATTCATTCCGCTGATTAATGCCCAACACTGTGCTAGCACTGTTATAAACTGTTAAGGAGTTTGCAACTCAGCAAGGAAGACAGACATGGAACAAGTAATTAAAAGCATGATGAATGTTCTGAAGGAGAATTGGAAAGGTCATTGGGGGAAAAAATAGGTCAAGGAAGACCCACTCCCCTTTCTTCTCCAGGGAGAGGCATTTAAGCTGAGACTTGAAGGATATGGCTCTATTCCCTGGAGGCCAGGGGCAAGCTTTCCAGGGATCCAGGGGTAGGAGCAGGGGGAGTGAGCCAGTGGAGTGGAGGAGTGGAAAGAAGTCTGGACAGCGGGCCTGTAGAGCAGACTGGGGCTGAGGACAGACAGCAGCCTGGTCAGCAGAGCACTGGGAAGCCCCTGAAGGGTGCAGGAAAGTAATGATCTGTTATGTGTTTTCAACAAGGGCTCTGCCTTCAGTGTGGAGGATAAAATGCTTCAGATTTTCAAAAAGTAAAGCCTTGGTGATTAGAACCATAATTTTTGGCCTAGAATTTTTATTTATTTATTTTTTTTGCGGTACGCGGGCCTCTCACTGTTGTGGCCTCTCCCGTTGCGGAGCACAGGTTCCGGACACGCAGGCTCAGCGGCCATGGCTCACGGGCCCAGCCTATCCACGGCATGTGGGATCTTGCCGGACCGGGGCACGAACCCACGTACCCCTGCATCGGCAGGGGGACTCTCAACCACTGCGCCACCAGGGAAGCCCTTGGCCTAGAATTTTTTAGGTCACACATTTGCTTATTGTTTATAGAGCATATGGGATGAAGTATTTTCCTCTTCGCATATTTCTTCCTTGGCCTGTTAGAGAGATTCTGTCCCATTCTACCTTTTTGAAAAAGCTGGCAAGGTATCTTTTGTCCTCAGTCCACTTTAATCCCCCTCTCTCCCTTTGCCCCTTGCCTTCAGAATTCTGATGTTTTCAGAACAAATCCTAAGGAACATGACCATAACTCTGAGTGACATTGCCAAATAACTGGAATTAGAAGTTTTTCTTGCAGTGGTTAACAGAGGGGAGGCTTCTGGTTATGATAACCTGAAAACCTATGCTACAAATACTAGAACTTCTCTACAGATATTTGATTATATACTACATAAATGCAGAGATGAGCTTGTAACAAAGTAAAAGAAAGCCCAGGAGCTAAAAAGAAGAAGAAAGGTGGAGAGAGCTTGGCAACAGACACATGACATAAAAACTACCCTTAGTGTTAGAGTGAGGTTGCTAGGCTCACTAATAATATACTCATAGTTATACAGGAGGCCAAGGCCTTGGGTACACATGAGGCAGGCAGTTGGGAACTGAGACCCCTGAGTAAAGCCAGGACTTGGGAAGGGTAACATTTTCAGTAAAACAGTAGATTAAAAAAAAACAGCATCCACGGACACAGAGATTATGAGGAAGTCTGTATTGGCTAGATCTCTGAGTAGATGGTAGAGAAAAGTCTCATCTGAAAATTCTGTTTGTTCAGTTTTTTTTAAAAGAAACTTTTTATGAAAAATTTCAAACATACACAAAAATAGAGGAATGGCATAATGAATCATCATGTATCCATCAACCAGCTTTAATAGTTATTATTATTCTTCCATTCTTGTTTCTTTTTTCTGCATTATATATAATTTGTTTCTACATTATACAATTTTGCCTATAAATACTCAAAATTAGAATATTTATTTCTAGCCTAAGGACCTTTAAAAAACATAGCAACAGTTTTATATATTATGTCCAACAAAATTAACAGTTCTTTAATATCATCTAATACCTAGTTCATGTATAATTTTCTCTGGTTGTCTCAAAAATATTTTTTCACAGTTGATTTGTTTGAATCAAGATTCAAACAAGGTCTACCCATTGCATTTGTTAGACATCTTAAATCTCTTAAGTTTCTCCTCCCTTTTTAAAAATTAATTTATTTGTTGAAAAAACCAAGTTGTAGAATTAACTACCTTCTGTATTTGGCTAGTTGTAGCCTCACGGTGTCATTCATGTAGTAAATAAAGTGGTTCTTAGATTTAGAGGTTTGATTCAGTTCAGGTTATTATTATTATTTTAAGAATACTTTAGAGATGGTGCTCAGTATTTTCAGCTGCATTACATCAGGAGGCACAAGATGTTTGGTTGTTGTTATAACGTGAATTGTATCCCCCCAAATTCATATACTGAAGAGCTAATTCCCGGTAGGTACCTCAGGCTGTGACTGTATTTGGAGATAAGGCCTTTAAAGGGTGATTATGTTGGAATGAGGCTGTTTGGGTGGACTCAACCCAATCTGACTGGTGTCTTTATAAGTAGGGGAAATTTGGACTTGCAAAGAGACACCAGGGTATGTGCCTACAGAAGAAAGATCATGTGAGGACACATGAGAAGGCAAACATCTAACATCCAAGGAGAGAGGCTCAGAAGAAACCAACCCTGATGGCCCCTTGATCTTAGACTTCTAGTCTCCAGACTGTGGAAAAAAAAAAAAGTCTGTTGTTAAAGCCATCCAGTCGGTTGTATTTTGTTATGGTAACCCTAGCAAACCAGTACAGTTGTCCTGTTTTCGAGTGATGTTAAGATTGGTCTTTGAGTTCAGGTGGTAACAGCCTTACACATACATTATAAAATGCTCCATCATCCTTTTTTCTAAATGTTTTTAGTATCCATTGATTTCTTTCCCTTAAATCCATCATTTCATTAGGGGTTGTAAATGGTGATTATATTAATCATCCTACATTTATTAGCATGATACCTTTAAACTGAAGAATTTTTCCTCACCAACTATTTGTTCACCCAGAAATAGTTTGTAGATTCTTTTCCTATATTTATTCATTTTCAATTCTGACATCCTCCAAATCACCTGAGAATCCTTAACTTCAGATTTTAGTACTTTGATTTATATTGAATACTAACAGGGTGAGCCAAGGAGCCCCAAACTGAGAAACTTACCTAAAAGCTATTCCTGTGCTGGTGATGTTCCTCAAGCACCTGGCAGATACAGTGTGAAACTGTTCTTCCTGTAGGGGCACGTCCTCAAACAAGGTCCCATAGCTGTCTCATGGTAAAGATGAATTCATATTCCAAAATTACAAAACTCAGGGGGAAATGAGTGAAAGTTAATAGACGTAACTGAGAGGAAGTTTAGATCCCCAGAAAATTTATGTGAGTCCGGGGCTCAGGATTTTGTTCTCTTCTCTATCCATACTTACAACCTTATAGATCTCATCCATTTTCATGGCTTTAGAGAACCTGCCCACATTTAAAGCTCCTGCTCAGACACTCTTCAGAACTCCAGATTCTTGAATCCAGCTTACACTTAACAGTTCTTTATGAAAGTTGAATAGACATCTCAAACTTAATACAACCAAAACTGAACTCCTGATCTGCGCTTGATTCCTCTTTCTCTTAGACCCTATATTCAGTCTGTCTGGAAATCCTGTTTGTTCTACCTTCAGTGTATATCCAGAATTTGACCATTATTTACCACTACCACTGCTGTCACCCCAATCTGGGCCTTATCTTTTGGCTGGATTACTGTAGCAACATTTTTCCATTATAATGGAGTTTATGTAGTAGGAGAGTTAAATTGGTAGTTTCATAACCACTTTTCCGCTTTATACTCAGAATCTTATTTAAAACGAAATCTAGTAAGCCATTTAAAAAGTGCTACTTTAAACTACTATACATAAAATAGATAAACAACAAGGTCCTACTGTATCCCACAGGGAACTATATTCACTATCCTGTAATAAACCATAATGGAAATGAAAAAAATACCAGAAACTAAGTGGCTTAAAAAAAAGTACTACTTTATCCAGTTTTTCTTTTCTAACCTTAAGTAATTATGAGTAAGTAAGAGTTGAGTAGTGCAGGGGCAGTATCTTTTGGAAGCACCTTGTATATTAGGACAAGCTATTGCTTCATCTAGAATCATATGAAAGTGTTAATTATATTTTAGTCTCTAAATTGGACTTTTTCCCCATGTAATGCAGTATAATGAAATTAGTCATAGAATTGGCTCATAGGTGAATTTATGTGAAATGAAGAATGTGGGTTATATGTGATCTGTTAGAATTTCCTTTCAGTGCCCAGAGTGAGAAAATTAGTTGCCTCTAATTCATATCAACAACATATATAGGCATGTAAAAAGCATCATGTGGTATTATAAAGGACTATGAAGATTTGAGATACTGCTTATGCCCTTTCTTTGGGTACTTAACACTTAGAGGAAGAAACAAACGTACACATTAGTATAATACCTGGTGGTGTAGTGACATGAGTACTAGACAGAGGCTTAGGTAACAGGTGAACTGTTCAAAGATAAAGGCTGTTCAGGAAAGACAGAAGCAAACAATGAAAGTGCCAAGAGCTTTAAACCCTTTTGTGGGGAAGATGATGGGATAAATAAGTAAAATAAACAAGCCCAAGTTTCTTAGCTTCCAGGTCAGTGCTTTATCTGCTAGGAGATACCTACTACTTTTTTGTCTCCATTATCTAGCAATCTTTTGCAGTAACCTAGTATAGCTGCCTCTGTATCCAGCAAAAAACATCTCTGTGTAACTACACCTTTGCCCAGAAGAAAAAAGGGTTTTGAAGCCAGTGTGCTTATTTTTGTTACCAATTTCTCATTTGAATCCTTTTTTGATTATTGATACTTGACCCATCAAAAAGAATATAGCCATCCAATAAAAGCTTCGTGAGTTCCACAACTTACTTATCAGCTTTCAGTTAAGACCATGCTTCATATCATATTAATATATTTTACATAAAGTAAATATGTTTTAGCTCTTATTTTCCATTCTAAGAAATCAGCCTGAGAAGCACCTGGGGAAACAAGGCTGCATTTGACCTCAGGATCAATTCTTTAATTAGATACTTTCCTCTGAGAACCCTGACAATTTTGCCTACTCTCTCTCTCTCCCCCAACTGGCTTAAACCCCTCTTACCCTCTCATGTGCGTTCACAGTACTTGTTTCATTTTTATTTGTGTGTGTGTGTGTGTTCCCTGACAAAACAGTAGGTTCTCAGCAAATATTCACTGAATGAGTGAATATTTGTGGCCTCAAAACACAACTTAAAATTAATTTTAAAAAATCGCCTGTTTTTATTTTCTTCTTGCTACTGCCTCTTCTTGGTCAATCAGAAATATTTTTGGCAGTTTTTTAAAAAATATGTTCAGATGTATCCTAGTCTGCTCAAAAATCTCCAGATATGACTATACCTATTGCTCGGAACAAAACTTTGTAGACTCATCATATGGTGATTTCTAAGATTTACATATGAGAACAAATAGACACACACCATTTTGAAAGTATATTTTAGCTTTCCTCATAACTCTATTAATTCTGTATGTAATTTCTACCTTTCCATATATTTTCTTCCTAAGGAAGTAACATGTGAGAAATAAGTGAAGATTTGGGTGCTACATACTATTACTTTCATCCATTTTTAGAATGCATTCCTTCTTTTACCAGAGTGGCAGCAGTTTAAATGAGTAAAATTAATCAAAATACAGAATTTACAAAGTCTCTACATTTCTTCAATGATATTTTTACAATTCTTAAAGGTGTCACTTGGATTCAAAGACTGCAGTGAGCATTCAAGACTGAGTGTCTGAGGTGTGTTTGTGAGAAAGAAGAGGGGAAAGGAGAAATTTAAAAGAATAAAGAGTTGGTATTCAACTTCAAGTGTAGTGTGTAGTTTAAGAAGCTATGTGAGAGTGTAAAAGAACTTGGTAACTACTACAGCATGAAATTTATATTACCTTTTCTCCTTAAGGTGGAATATGCATTGTATTATGCCTAAGAGTTCAGCAAGCCCAGGGGAGGTAGAAGGGAAGAAAAGGGAGGGTGGGTAGAGGTGACCAGATGGTGATAAGGTAGTTTGAACTACTGAATAATTCTTTGTCAACAAAAGTTGGGTGCTTTCCAAGAAAAATGTCTCTCGATGTGAACACTAAAGTGTATGCAGAACCATTTAAACAAAGTTGTTGAAGTTGACTTTATCATGTTCAACCCTGAAGTATGTAAACCAACAGTTATTGTAGAAAATTGAGGTGTCTCTCTGTAATTTGTGATTTAGACAGTTGTAGAGTTAATAAATTGGAGGCTTCAATTGCCATTTTAGTCACTGAAGCTACCAAGTCTAGAATTATAGAATTGACAGTTTAGAAATCACCTGATCCAGTCTCCTATTTGTACCTGTAAAGTATCTGATACCCTTGAAAAAGATTGAAAGCTAATGTAAGAGGGATCCTGAATTACAAGCCAGCTTTCACTGAATAATACATGTTCTAAAAATATCTATTGAACCACGTAAGGCATATAAATTCCACAGGACTCGAGTTATATCTGTAAAACCCTGTTTTAATTTCTGCCTAATGTAAGATTAATTTTTGGGTCCTGATGTGTTCTTAAACAGTTTACAAACAAGTGTAGTGACTGCTGCTTTGAAAACTCAGTTCTTTATATTTTTGCAATTTTTCACAGACCATTGATTGCAGTGTTATTAGTGCTTCTTTTCTGTATCTGCTTGGAGTTGAGCACATTTTATTCCAGTTCTTCTGTGTTCACAACACACATCAAGAAGATTCAACATCAGCAGGGGGAGCTGACATGGTATCAATTTTACAAAATAACCAATGTCTGTGCAGCTTATTCCCAACAGAGTTATTACATATGATCTGTTTATGTGAACAATCATTGGATTCAAAGCCCACTTCTGCAAAACATTTGTGGATGACTTCTGAGGTTACTCTGTCCTACATAACAATGAGATTTCTTTTACACTGAGAACATTTCTTTATATTACAAAAGAAATACTGCTTCTTATTTCATGGAGACATAATCTACCAAGCACTTCCAGTTTACAACCTTTAGGTGACAAATTATGCCTCAGGCTCATGGCTACAGATGCAATGTGGTGCTTTTAAGCAAAGAAAAGTATATACACATCTTTAATATAAGGCCCCAGGGGGTATGGGCAGGATTTCTCAATCAGTAATAGAATATTCCTTTTCTGCAAGTAATTTTCTCTCTGATTTTAGTAGTCATTCTCTCCAAAATCCTGCCAGACATCAGTGTATTTTTGTTAATGTTATATATACAGGAAAGGTGTGTATATAAAGAAAATATTCAAATTTCCTCAAATAGTTCTGACTCTTTACTACTATCATCATTGCAACAGACTAAGACTGACAGTCTGTATTTTTCTCCATGGCATCATTCCTTTGTAAGAGCTCATGTCTAGTTTGTTTGCACATTAAAGAGGAATCCCATCTAATCAGCATTAAATGTGCTCCCATTGACATATGTATCCATAGACCTCCTACTTTCAAACCAATCTTCAGCAGACATAAGAGATATAGATGCTTCATTATTTAGGTGTAATAACATGGTATTGAGAGTCAAGGTTGACAGCAGCCTTTATCTGTAGTGTATTTTCATTAGCTTTTCCTTAAAAACAAACAAACCTCTAAAATTTAGAAATATTATTTGCCTTGAAATGATCTGAATTGGCTAATTCAGTTTAGTGTTTTATTTTCTAATTTGGTATGCATTGCTCCTTCCACACTTTTATCAGTTTTACCTCTGTTGGCTTTTTGTTTATACCTTGTTCCAATTTTTAAGAAATATATAGATAATTGTTAAGGGAGCTCCAGATTCTTTGGCCATTTCATCTTTGATTTTTCTTTCTTGTTCACTAGCATGATTTTTACCTTTTGAGAAATTTTGAACTCAATATTTTTCACAGGCTTTTATTCTGTGAATTCTATAAAAGGAAAGACATACAATAAAACATGGGCTTTCTAATAATGTCAAAATTGAGAAGACTGGCTTGGGTTTTATAGGTACTGTTCTAGACTGAATTGGCTGCAGATATGTTTTATCCTTCAAGAAAAGGGAAAAATGACCCTGAAGATAATTCAGAGATCAGCAGGACTGCCACTGCCCGCATAGGCCCAGAGCACACAGGTCCAGAGGGTAAAGTTGTCTCCTCCTGAGTTTCAAAGTGGAGTCACCCTCTCAGTTTCAGCAGACCATGTGCCTCTCCATGGTCTCAAGGGCAAACCTGCCTCCCATGGCCCAGAGCTAGAGGCCACCCATTCCAGTGGGCAGAAGACAAAGCCACCACCATAGTGGGCCCCAGCAGGCAAAGCATTGAACCAAAGAGAATTATTGTTGAGCCTTAAGTCTAACATAGTTTGCCTGCCTAGGTTTTGGACTTGCTTGGGACCTGTCACCCCTTCCTTTCTTTTTTCTGATTTCTCCCTTTTAGAATGGGAATGTCTATCCCATGGCTGTCCGACCATTTTATTTTGGAAGTACATAATTTTTCTGTTTTCACAGGTTCACAGCTTAGAGGAATTTTGCCTCAGGATGAATCATACTTCAGGTCTCAGCCACACTTGATTTAGATGGTACTTTGGACTTGGAGTAGATTCTGGAATGGGTTAAGACTTTTGAGACTGTTAGGATAGGGTGAATATATTTTGCATGTGAGAAGGACTTGAATTTTGGGGACAAGAGGGAGGAATGTTATAGACTGAATTGTCTCCCTCCCAAATCCATATATTGAAGTCCTTACCCCCAATATGATGGTATTTGGAGATAGGGCCTTTAAGGTTAAATGAGCTCATAAGGGCGGGGCCCTAATCTAGTAGGACTGTTTTCCTTATAAGAGGAGGAAGAGACACCAGAAGTGCACATGCACAGAGGAAAGGCCATGTGAGGACATAGCAAGAAGGTGGCTGTCTGCAAGCTAGAAAGAAAGCCCTTACTAGAACCCAAAATTTCTGTCACCCTGATCTCAGATTTCCAACCTTCAGAACTGATAAATTTCTATTGTTTAAGCTACCCTGTCTGTGGTATTGTGTTATGGCAGCCCAAGTAAACTAATACAGGTATCATACTGACAAGGTAGAAGTTTTTCTTACATTTGGAAAACCAATGTTAATGTCAGATTTCAAAGGAAAAACTATTTTCAATCATTTAAATAAACAAGACAAAAGTATACTTTCCCATTTGTTAATGAATATTAATAACTTTGAGTAGATAATGCTATTATATGTCAAAATAATTATATTTTTTAATTAAGACACTTTTAGAGCAGTTTTAGCTTTACAAAAATATTGCACAGAAAGTATAGAAAGCTCTCATGTACTCCCTCTCCCCTGTACAGTTTTTTCTATTATTAACCTCTTGTGTTAGTGTGATACACTTTTTACAGTTGATGATTGAATGTTGATGTATTATTTTTAACTAAAGTCCATCGTTTACATTAGGGTTCACTCTGTGTATAGTTCTATAGGTTTTAACAAATGTATAATGTCATGTACCCACCACTATATTATAGTTCCACTGCCCTAAAATTCTCTTATATTTTACCTATTCATTCTTCCGTCTCTCCGCCCAAATAATTAGATATTGATATGTAAAGGTGATACAACTGCTGGAAAAGACTAGCTTAAAATTTTCTTCCTTTACTGTTACGATAGAAAAGTTGGAATACTTCACATTCAAATTCTTTGCATACAAAAGTGTTGTCCCTATGTGAGAGATCTTTACATTGGATTTTTTTATCTTGACCCATTTCCAATTGTGTAGGATTTGGGTTCCAAACTCTTTAGCATTTAACCAATTCTTTGGTCATGAAAGGAGCTGGGACCGTTTATCCACATATAAGCTGATCTTTGACATATGTCACTTTTATAATGAGAGAGCAGCAGGGGCACATTCCTACATCTTCCCCATTCTCCATTTTTTCCTTGGTGGTGGATAAGTAATCCCCCTATAAGCAGAGGTAGGAAAATACATGTCTGATTCCTTCTGTCGATGGAATTCCTTGACTTCCATGTATCATAAACACTGACAGTGTAACCAGGACCAGATGATGAAAATTGTTACTGTAGACATTGCTCCATATTGAGAATTCTTTACGCACTCTTCTCAAACAGAGGCAAGCATAGGGTTATGTTGATGAAATAAGATACATATAGAAAAATAAACATATCACAAGCATACAGCTTGATGAATTTTCACAAAGTGAGCACATCTATATAATAAGTGCCCAGACTGAGAAACTAATAGTATGTTAGAAATGAGCAATGTAGTTCTAAGAAGATGGAAACATCTGCAGCCCAAAAAAGAAAAATGGTGTCACAGGCACTTAATTTCTTTTTCACTTACTAAATCTTCCCAATCCTTATACCTCTTATTTACTTTTCTTCTGTTGTGTTCTAAAGCTGAATAATATGAAAAATAACATCATTGTCTCTGTTTTCTTCCTAATTTTCATGGAATGCTTTTAAAGTTTTACCATCATGTATTATAATTTCTAAGGTTTTCAGTAAGCCCTTTCTTTTTCAGGTTAATGAAATTTCCTTCTGTTTCTAGGATGCTAAGTATTGCTGTCTTTTTATCATGACTAAATGTTGAACTTTACCAAAAGTTTTGCATCTTTTGAGGTGGTCCTGTTTTTTTTTCTTTTAATCTTACAGTTTGTAAAATATATTGAATAGGCCTTTTTTTCCCCCATATTGAATCATCCTTGAATTCCTGAAAATAATCTTGTTTGGCTAAAATGTATTATTCTTTTACATCACTGATGGATTCCATGACTAGTATTTTCTTTAGGATTTTATCATCTGTGTTCATAAATAGATTGGTATGTAATTTTCTTTTCTTATACTCTCTTTGTGTAGTTTTATATCTGTTTGGCTAAAATGTATTATTCTTTTACATCACTGATGGATTCCATGACTAGTATTTTCTTTAGGATTTTATCATCTGTGTTCATAAATAGATTGGTATGTAATTTTCTTTTCTTATACTCTCTTTGTGTAGTTTTATATCTCCTTGTCTAGTTAGTATGTCAAGGTTATGTTTTCTTTTTTCTTTTTTTTTTTTTTTTTTTGAATCACAAAATAACTATGTGTTCTGCCTCCAAAGCCCTTTATTGAGGATAACAATAAAGTGCCCAATGTTCAAATCAATGTATGATACATTTATATGATTATTAAATGCTGATAAATTGCCAGTTAACACTGCATATGTTTACTACCTAGTAAAACAAGTGTTGACCCATCAACTTAAACAACTGGGGAGCATTCATCTTGGCTTAAGTCATTGTTTCATTTTGGGAAAGCTCTGCTAACGTGCCAGCCAGCCAGCATATCATCTTTCGTCTGCATTTATTAACAGCTTAGAATGTCCATCTGTTGTCCTTAGTAAATGGAGCAGTAAGAAAAAAAAAAGCATCCATTGAGTCTGTCTATATATAACTGTTCTCTTTATGGAGAAAAGCTCCTTGGAATGTTCTTCATGGATCAGAAACAAGGGACAAGTGTTGGTCAGAGAGAAATCATCCAAGTTGCTGAACTTTTAAGTGACACGTAGCAGATTCCTCTCATCCTGGGAGAAGATAACTATATTTGTTTCAGATAAAATGGAAACCATCAAGAGAACGTTTTTCCAAAATGTCTCAAATCACGTTTCTTTAGATTTTGGTGACGGCTTGATGGGTGGTATAAAATACAAGAGAAAAAATTAACACATCTTTCATGTGTATTTGTGTTTACGTAGCCTCATGGCACTGATTCAATTTTGTCTGTGGTCGGAGTTCATTTGAAATTCAGGAAAACTATGAGGGCATCAGTGCTCTATAGTTTCTATTCCAAAAATTTTAGCAGATTTGCCTGTTGCCCTGCCAAAGTAAAACTGCATTCGGAGTGGGACCATTTGATGATATTCTAGTGAAGAGAACTGAGGGAAAGTATGAGGTCTCCAAGCACATAAAAGTGCATCAAAGTGGGTTAACTTTGGATGAAAGTAGTATAATAACACATTCAGAGGAAAATTTAACTTCTGTTGGAGTTAAATAACTCTATGTGAAATTAGTGTTAAGAATTAGGGTTAGTAGAATGGTACAATTTTACTTGAGCATATTCTTTTGATATACAGTATATAGGAAGAAGAAAACTATAAAAGTCATTGCTTGGAAGCCATAATTACATCACCTCAGTCTGATGCCATGGAGTCTAACAGCAATATAATTAGTATAATCATGTTGATCATGGTGGTGATATTAAGGGCCAGATTGCTGGGAATGTAAACTGTTGACATGCAATGCAATATATAAACAGAAAAATAGCATCTAGATGTAGATAATATGAAAAAAGAACTGTATTAGATAAAAATACATCATTTCTAGTAGAAAAGAGGCAAATTTGATTTGGAGACAGTTAAAAATGTACAATAATAAGATTCTCGGTTCATGCTAAGTACAATAATTAATTCTGAAGTATCCTTGACAAATTAGCAGTGTCTCTTTCTGGTTGCTTATTTCACTTGAAAAGAGAATTTGATAAGTGTGAGTTTTTTGTTTGTTTGTTTGTTTTTGCCGTACGCGGGCCTCTCACCGCTGCGGCCTCTCCCGCTGCGGAGCACAGGCTCCGGACGCGCAGGCTCAGCGGCCGTGGCCCACGGGCCCAGCCGCTCCGCGGCATGTGGGATCCTCCCAGACCGGGGCACGAACCCGCGTCCCCTGCATCAGCAGGCGGACTCCCAACCACTGCGCCACCAGGGAAGCCCTCAAGGTTATGTTTTATTTGCAGAGCTCATCTTCCTTTTATATTTTCTGGCCACCACAATTATATAAGTTACAAAGATTATCCATTTCTTAAAGAATTGGTAAAATTTTCCAGTTAGATCATTTTTGCCTGGACCCTCCCCCCCTATTTTTTATGAGTTTTGGAGAAGATATTTGAGGTCTATTTCAATTTTTTAAGTTTTTTTGGTTTATTCTTATTTTCTAATTTTAGATAAATTTTAGTAATTTATATTTTGTCCACTTCATCTCAAGTTTAAATCCATGAATAAAAAGAAGGTGAGCAAACCTTGGAGACCCAGGAGTGTAGAATTTGACCTGTGCCAAATGCTGATTTTTACCATAAAAAAGTTGTAAGTAGCAAAAGGCAGATGAAGGAATGAAACGTCTTTGTATAGATTATAATTCCAGTAGTTGACTTTATAGAAAATTTCATAAATTGTTATAAATTTTGTTATAAATATATTTCTCCATGGGGACCCACCTATCCTTCTTAGATATTTTAAAGGATATTGGTGGAAAATAAGATTTTCATAGGCAACATTTTTGGGACAGCTGTTTTGCTGAACTGAAGTAGCAGTTCTTCAAAATGTGGCCCACACCCCCTGGTGGACCACAGAGAATCAGGTCAAACTATTCTTGGTAATACTAAGATGTTATTTGCCTTTTCTACTCTGTTAACATTTTCATTAATCATGGAAAAGCAATAGAGAGTAAAACTTCTGGTCCTTTAGCAGAATCAAGGCAGTGGTGACAAACAGTATTAGTAGCCATTTTATTCTTTGCTGCCATACACATGCAATTAAAAAAAAAAAACCTGGGCTTCCCTGGTGACACAGTGGTTAAGAATCCACCTGCCAATGCAGGGGCCACGGGTTCGAGCCCTGGTCCGGGAAGATCCCACATGCTGCAGAGCAACTAAGCCCATGTGCCACAACTACTGAGCCTGCTCTCTAGAGCCCGCAAGCCTAGAGCCTGTGCTCCACAACAAGAGAAGCCACTGCAATGAGAAGCCCGCACGCCACAACCAAGGGTAGTCCTCGCCGCAACTAGAGAAAGCCCGCACGCAGCAACGAAGACCCAACGCAGCCAAAAATAAATAAGTATAAACTTATTTTTAAAAAAACCTGTTTATTGAAGCAGTAAATAGTATTGATTTTATTAAATCTTTACTCTTCAGTACATATTTTTAATATTCCATGTGAAAAAAATGGGAAGAATGCATAAAGCACTTATGTAGTACACTGAATGCTGATGGTGGGTAGTCTTGAAGCAAAGCCCTTGTTCAGCTGTTATAGTTGAGAGCTGAACTATCCACCTTTCCACAGCACACCATTTTTACTTGAATGACAAACTATGGTTATTCAGACATGGATATTTGGTGGTATTTGTTGCAAGTGATAAAATTTGAATTTTAAACAAAAATTAGCACTTTGAAAAACTTGTATCCACTGCTGTGAGCTTAACTACTGCCCGATAATTAAAGAAGTTTTGTCTGAGGTTTATGGTAATGTTAACAAATGTGACTTTTTTGATATTTTGTAATGAAATACGTCAGTATTTGAGAGATATGCGCAACTCAGCCAAACGTTACTTTACATATAACAGCTGTGTTAAGGAAATACTAGAAAGTGACAGGAATATCAGGATAAGTAGTGAAGTATGGCAAGAGGAAATCTATGAGCAGGCAATATGGAGAAAATCAAGCAGATATTAGCAGCTAGCTTGGTCCGAGAGACCAAGCTTTGGCAGGAGCCAAGAAAGTTACCATAACAAAGACTGTGACATAGGTGGGAAGAACTAGGGCCCAAGGGAGCACCCCCTTTTAGAAAAATGCATGTATCTGATCTGATGAGAACTGGAGTAAGAGATGAGGAACAGGATTTGGAAGAAAAGCGGAAGACTACCTGAATTTCTTAGACCTTATCAGTCTGTAAGTTGCACCACAGTCATATGAACAGTAATACCAGAATTTTATAGTTTGTTATTCGCATTTGTTGGCTCAGAACGCAGCACTCTCTGCAGAGTCCTTCCAAGTATTTCTGAGCTTTGTGAGACATTCATATGTGTTCAGCAGTAAGTTCATTTTCATGTTGTTTTACGGTTTCCCAAGGTCACTCCTCTGTTTGTTTTCATAGTTCTCTAGTTGCTGCCCCCAGGTCCTCAGAGTGTTAAAGCCATTGAATAAATGAAATATTAAAGATCTAACAAATGAGGGAATGTGGCCAGGGAGCTAGGCAGGCCCTTGTGGACAGCTTAATAAATTAACCTTGCTTTTCTTTATAATGAGTAGTTACCAGGCAGGTTATTAAATACATTGCACCTATTTTGGAATCCTTATTAGTATGAAACTGTTTTCCCAAATTGGTCTGAATCACAATACGGACATAAAATCTCAAGTATAAAAATAGACTAAAAAATTGGTAGGGTTATTATCTAAGTCTTTGCACATAGCACAAGATGTAGTATAGTTAACTGTTCCACTGAATACAATATACAAGAAATTAATG
>NW_006769542.1:798878-837280 GCF_000442215.2 Lipotes vexillifer | reverse complement strand
TGCTGTACGCGGGCCTCCCACCGCCGCGGCCTCTCCCGCTGCAGAGCACAGGCTCCGGACGCGCAGGCCCAGCGGCCACGGCCCACGGGCCCAGCCGCTCCGCGGCACGCGGGATCCCCCCGGACCGGGGCACGAACCCGCATCCCCTGCACCGGCAGGCGGACCCCCAACCACTGCGCCACCAGGGAAGCCCTAGGATACAGGATTTTTCCCATTAATTTGAAGTAATTTTTTTTTATTGGAGTACAGTTGCTTTACAATGTTATGTTAGTTTCTATTGTACAGCAAAGTGAGTCAGCTATACGTATACATGTATCCCCTCCTTTTTGGATTTCCTTCCCATTTAGATCATCGCAGAGCATTGAGTAGAGTTCCCTGTGCTATACAGTAGGTTCTCATTAGTTATCTATTTTATACATAGTATCAATAGTGTATATATGTCAATCCCCATCTCCCAGTTCACCCCACCCCCCCTTTACCCCTTGGTGTCCATACGTTTGTTCTCTACGTCTGTGTCTGTATTTCTGCTTTGCAGATAAGATCATCTATACCATTTTTTTAGATTCCACATATATGCGTTAGTAAATGACATTTGTTTTTCTCTTTCTGACTTACTTCACTGTATGACAGTCTCTAGGTCCATCCATATCTCTACAAATGACCAGATTTCGTTTCTTTTAATGGCTGAGTAATATTCCGTTGTGCATATGTACACATCTTCCTTATCCATTCCTCTGTTGATGGACATTTAGGTTGCTTCCATGTCCTGCCTATTATGAATAGTACTGCAATGAACATTGGGGTGCATATGTCTTTTTGAATTATGGTCTTCTCTGGGTATATGACCAGTAGGAGGATTGCTGGGTCATATGGTAGTTCTACTTTTAGTTTCTTAAGGAACTTCCATACTGTTCTCCATAGTGGTTGTATCAATTTACATTTCTACCAACAGTGCAAGAGGGTTCCCTTTTCTCCAGAATGATGACCATTCTGACCTGTGTGAAGTAATTACTTCTAATTTTCACAGAATTAACTACAACTCAGTAAATCTTGTTATGTTTAAAATTTAATGCTGTGGCTATTCAAAACATCCTATTTGTAAGAATATTTATAGTTCTTTGTTATGAGTTTTAAAGTTACTGGAGTAACTTATTTAACTGTTCTTACCTTTTACCACTTTTAGTGAGAACAGATGGAAAGAAATAGACAAAATGTTCTGCAAAAATAAAAGAAGCTGGTAGTCACTAATATAATGCATCATTATCAGAATTAATCCTGGGTACAGTTTATAGAGCACCCCTAGCCTAAGACTAGTAGGTACCTCAATAAATGATAATTCTCTTCTTTCTGGTCCTCATGTAGCTAATGCTGTTCAAAGGGTTTAGAAAATCAAGTTTAATCTGACACTGTTTAACATTCTAAAAATGCATTAATTTTCCCACAGATGAAGAGAAGTAAAGAATTGATAACTAAAAATCATAATCAAGAAGAAATAAGTATTCTCCGTTGTTGGAAATGTAGAAAATGCATAGCAGGTTCTGGTTGTTTCATGGAATGTCTTGAGAATCAGGTGACTAAGGTGAGTATTGCTAACTGTATAATCGTCAAATAATTTCCTAGTATAGGAATGCTGGGGGCACACCTACACATGTACACATATCCCTCCACACCTGACTTAGCTTTTACCTTATTTTACCTTATCCACTGAAAACATTTCAAAGTGGTATTCGAAAGGCATCCCACCTTCCACAGTTACAGTTAAGTTTACCTCTAGCTGCTGACATTAACATGATGTTAAAGTTTTAAGTGTAGGATCACAAACATAGGTTGAAGATAATAGTCCATGTTTTTTTTATCCCCACCATGAGTGAACCTTAGTCATCACCACACAATTAAATTCAAGATCATATTAAAAAATAGAAAACCTATTTTTATATGTATATAAAAACATATACATATATATATATACATATTATATATATAGTATTCATTATGGGCCTAAAAGGGAAAGTTCATGTATAATTTAAAAGTCAATAGAAAAACCTGAATAATATTTAAAAGCATTTAATTGGTTGTCCTGGTAAAAGTAAATGTTTTTAAAAAAACAGATAAAATCCCTAAACTTCTCTAAGAGCAATATGCAAGAGGCAGTGTCAAAGAGGTCCAAACTAGATAGTAATCCATGCACTTTACAGGGAATTCTCAATTCAGCAGAGAGAGTGGATGTAATTGTTTTCTTCCCCTTCTTTGAGAGACTGTTTGTTTTGTTTAAGTTTTCCTTAACCACATTTGATCATGATTATTTCCTATCCACTCTAACAGATTAGCCAGCTTGAACTGATAATAGTGGAAGACTTTGACTGCATACTTACTACATGTCAGCTACTTTTTTTTTAACATTTTTTAAAAACTGAAAAAACATTTTAATTGGAGGAAAAAATCTTTTCATGCTGAGTATTTTATTGGGTGTAATTTATAGAGTAAAAAAAAAAGTGTACATCTTGATAAATTTTTTTCAGCCCTGCTACAAATCAGATCAAGATATACAATATTTTCATCACCACAGAAAGTTGTTTTGCCCTTTTCCAGGCAATACTCCCCTCTCACAAGACAACCACGATATTGATGTCTATCACCATAGACTAGTTTTGCCTGTTCCTGACCTTCATTCTAATGGAATCATATGGCATATACTCTTGCACCTGACTTATTTTGCTCAGCATAATGTTTTAAAGGCTCATTTATGTTTTGTGTTATGTAGTGTGCTTCCTCTTTTCTGAGTAGTATGCCATTTATGAATATACCAAAATTTATCACTTTTTTCTGCCGATGGACATTTGAATTTCTAGTTTTGGGTTATGAATAAAACTGCTATCAGTATTCTTGTAAAAGACTTTATGTGTTTGTGTTTTGTTATTTCTTTTTGATATATACATAGGAATCAGTTTGGGGGGGGTCATAGAGTAGGTGTATTTTAAGTTTTTTAGAAGCTGCTAGTAGTTTTCCAAAGTGAATGTTCACTTCCAGCAGCAGTGATGAGAATTCCAGTTGCTCTACACCCTTTGTCTACAGGTGGTATTTTCAGACTTTGTAACTTGAGACATTCGGGTAGATGTATAGTGGTATATCATTATAGTTTTAATTTGTTTTTTCCTAGTGATAATGATGTCCAGTACCTTTTCTTATGCTTATTAGGTAGGCATTGTTTTGAATGTTTTCTATTATTCATTCCTTATAGTATAAGGATAGCAGTATAGATTATCTTGAAGGAGATAATCTGTCATCTCAGTTTTATAGATAAGGGAACTGAGGCACAGAAGATTAAATAAATTGCCTCAGATTACACTTTCACCAGCAGTACAGTTACAGTTGAACCTGACAGTGAGGGTCCTGAGCTTGTGCACCTCACCCCACACTCTCTTTACTGCCTTTGCTCCTCCATCAGGGTATTATGCAATGTCACACCTTCTCAATAAGCAAAAGAAGTTCAAACACTGCTCTAGAATGTAATGGGATAGGTTGTAGAAGAGAGTGATACAAGACTGAAAAACATTCTGGTCCTCTAGGAGCTTTAAACTGTAGTTGAAAATAGGCCAAGCAGTGTAGCCTGATTTGATAAGTACTGTAACAGAGGAATGTAAGCAAATGTTGCCTGGGCTAGTCACAGAGGTTTCCCAAAGGAGATTGTGAAATCTATTTATATATTTTTTTACAGATTTTTAAGTATAATTTTTAAACCATAAAATTTATTTATTGTAAGAATACAGTTCAATGATAACAGTTTTAAAATCTTTCTCTTACCTCAGAAAGTTTTCTTAGGCCCATTTGCCCTTTTTCCAAGCCCAGCCTTGGGCAACCACTGATTTGCTTTCTGTCACTATAGTTTTATATATAAAATAAAATGTTTATGTATATACATAATAAAAAATATATATATAATTATTGAAACTAACATAAGATAAAAATATATTTATTAAAATAATAGATATAAAATGCATATTTACATAAATATATTATTTAAATATTTTATATTTATATAAAATAATGTATATAAAGGTATATATATTATATGCATCTAAAATAAAACATACATATATAAAACCTGTTAAAAACCTGCCTGAGGAATAATTCAATATCATTGTTAAGTCTAGGAGGAAGGAGGAGTATACAATTAGAGAGGGATCCTGAGGGGGCTTCTAAAGTAGTGGTAATGTTGTACTTATTAAGCTGGGTGGTGGATGTATTGGTATTTGCTTCTCTTTAAGTATTTCTTTGAACTATACAAATATATTTTACATTTATAAATACATGCATTTGATATAAATATTAAAGATGAACTTAGAAGCATCTGTTTTAATTAAAGGAAACAATAAAATAAAATATTGGAATCTAAAAGTAATCTATCAGATGTTATGCTGAAAGAATGCTAAATATATCACCTATCAAATCATCTTAATTTATTACCTATTTAACAATATAATTTAAAATGTATCTGTGTATAAAATAAGTGTTTTTCTTGTTTCTGGAAGTGTTTTGTTTGTCTACTTTCTGTAAATGAAATCACAACATAGGTGGGTATTCTTCTGGGAATTGCTGCTTTTACTTAATATCAGCATGTAGTGCAGCTCCACTTTTTCACTTTTGTGTAGTATTGCAGTGTATTAATATATCACAATTTATAATTCACTCTACCATTGAGTTAAATCTAGTTGTTTTGCCCTTACAAGCCATGCTACTTGTCCATATCTTGACAAACATAGGCAGGAGTATATTACTGGAAATGGAGTTGTATGTTGCAGGATATGTGATTCTTCACCTTTACTGGACAATGCTAAGTTGTTTTCAAATGACAGTCCCATGAGCAGCAGTTAAACATTGCTGTGATTCCACATCTTTGCCAACATTTAACGTCTTTTCATTGTTTAAGGCTGTTTGTGTTTTCTGTGAAATGTCTTTTTGTCCTTGCCTGTTTTTCTATTATGTAGCTTTGATTTTTGGAAACTCTTTATGTACTCTGAATACTAATTATTTGTTGGTTGTTGTATTGCAAATATCTTTTGCCAGTTTATATAACTTGTATTTCACTCTTTGTGGTATATTTTGATGAACAGAATTTGTAAAATAATATAGATAAATTTATTAATCATCTCCTTTATGTTCTGTACTTTTTGTTTAAGAAATTCTTCAGTACCCTAAGAAGACTTTTTCCTTTCCTTCTACTAAATACCAAAGTTGAGAAAGGCAACTTTCCTTCTTTGTCCTTCTGAGCAACAGGTTTATTTCTCATTCACCCTTATACTGATACTATAACCCAGCTTTATGTAGGAGTTCCCTCTTACAGTCTCCCGACCCTGAGCAAACCCTGGACTTTGTCTCCTGTCTTCCTCACCCCATGCAGATGTGAAATGGCCCTCAGAAGAACATAAAGGATCAGGAAACTGAGGAAATAGCATCCACAGCTGTTGGCTCCAGAGCCACACTTGTTTAGCCCTGACCAATGCCAGGAAATGGCAGTCTCACACGCTGCCTCTTAGTCCCCACAGAACTAGGAACTGGACATTGGAATCACTAACTTTTGCCACAGACTAAGTACCTTCAAAACCAAGCTTGCTAGAAGAAACAACACAACAAAACTCATCACTTCTGCTTTCATAATATTGAACAGTGCATCAGCTTGGGGAAAGCTAGGTCATGTGTGGAACTTGAGCTGTAAGGGAATCTGGGACACTTGAGCTTTAGTTTTCCAGCCACTGGCATATGGTAAGGCATGTGACTGGGAATTTAGAATGGAATTTTGAGACAGTCTACAATGTCCACAGGGACAAAAGGGGACTCCTACTCTACCTTCAGGCCTGAGATACGTGAAATGTGGGCCAGAACCAAAACCAAAAGCAAAAAATAACAATGAAAACCCTAAAACCAGAAAATAACAAAATTGGTGTCTGTTTGTGAAGTCTGGCGTGGTGGGCGTTGCGTCAGAGGTGGTGTCCTCCGCTTTCACTTCTTAGTCCGTTTTGGCACAGTTTGGGGCACGTCAAGTTTATGTGGCCTAAAAGGACATTTAAAAAGAGATTTCTGGAAGGCTCCTGGATCTATGGTTATGGGATTCAGAGCAGAGATCTGAACTGAAAGTGTGGATTTGGGAGTCATCAGCATTTAAGTGGTGAGTCAAGCTGTGAAAGTAGATGAGATCACCATGCAGAGTGTGAATGGAGTGAGAAAGAAGAGGGCCTAGGAACATTTAAGGGATGGACAGGAAAAAAACATCACAAAGTAGGAAAAAAAGAGTAGTAAGAAAGATAGGATTGAAAATCAGGATACGGTGTCATGGAAGTCAAGGGGTGAATATCTTCCAGAAAGAGGGATTCGTTAGTAATATTGAACGTTGTAGCGAGACATAGAAGACCAGATACCGCCTTTAACGTGCAGGTTGTACACTGCATAATTCTAGAGGGTGCTAATCTGTGAAAGGTGCCCCCAGATTTGTACGGAAATGGCATACAAACTGCATGGCCAAATGTAGAGACTCTGAATGAGAATTAAAAGTATGCTTTGGTTTTAGCAAGGAGGAAATCATTGGTCAATGTTCATTGTAGCTGTGAGTCCTAACCACCGAAGTGACTGTATCTGGAGATAGGTCTTTAGGAGGTTTCTAAGGTTAAATCAGGTTATAAGGATGGGGCCTTAATCCAGTAAGAAGAAGAGAGAGAAATCTCTTTTCTCTCTTATAAGAGGGGGAAGAGGGAGATCTCTTTCTCTCTCTACCATGTGAGGATACAGCAAGAAGGCAGCTATCTGCAAATTAAGAGGAGAGCTCTCACCAGTACCTGAACATGCTGGCACTTTGATCATAGACTTCCAGCCTCCAGGATTGTGAAGAATAAATGTCTGTTGTCTAAGCCACCCAGTCTGTGGTATTTTGTTATGCCAGCTCAGATCAACTAAAATATGACAGGCACTGGAAATTCAATGAAGAGCAGAAGAGAAGTGTTCTGTCCTTGTGAAACTTTCAGGATAGTGTTCATTCATAAATATTAAATTATTAGCTGTGTAAGTGGAAAAAAAGGAAACGTATAGGGAGCCATAAAGATAGGACATGGACATAGGATTGTTGTTGTAAGCGGGAGGCTTTTCTGAGGAAACGACTTGTGTAGAGATATGGTGGATGAGTAGCCAGGACAGTACAAGACAGAGGACCTTCCAAGCTTTGGGACCAGCATATTCAAAGGCCCTGTGGTGGAAAGAATGTGATGTATCTCCATGGAACTAGAAGATTTCTATGATTGGAGGGCAGAGATAGAGAGTTTAGCCAGATTTGAGGCTAGAAAGATGGGTGTTGGTTAGATCATTTATGGTCTTGCAAGACAAATTAAGGACTTTGATCTTTTTCCTAAAAGCTGGAAAGTCAGTGAAAAGGAGTGACATGACCACTGAAGTTTTAAAAAATTATTTTGGCAATTTTGAAAACGTGAAATTAGAAAGGTAGCAAGAATACATGCAGGGAATGGTCTGCCTTTAAATGAGGCTTCCCATTTCTTTTTTATTCATTCTGACTTTTGAGTAAAAAAAGTTTTCACCCTTGAAGTATGTTCTCAACCTACAATAGTAAAACCAGGCAGTCCAATAGGATTTGGTTCGTTTATATTTATAACCCTTTAAACATTTAATTAATAATGTTAATCTAAATGACATTTTTATTACCTGATCTTTTTCTCTGTAGTGTTTATAGCTGATAGCTGCAAATATTTAAATAAACTATATTACTTAAATAATATAGTTGGCTAACTTTTAATGTGTTAGCTAAGGGAATGTTATTACTAACATTGGAAATGTGTTAGTGTTAAACATTTTTCAAAAATTATATAATATTATGTCACCTTTTTACATTTAACCTGTTCTGTTCAATTAAAACTCTTAACAATCAGTAAATGATAAAACGATAATGCATACAGTTTGTAATTTTAAAATTAAAGAAGTTCTCTGGACACAGTAACTGAAAACATTCCCTACCCTTAAAGAAAAAGCAATATCAATAACAGTGCATTAGCTCCCCCTACTGCTTGAACAAAAGGTTTCATTTACAAAATATTTTGTCAACATTTTTCTGACAGTATTAAGTGAAACTGGCTGTTAGTTACTTCTCTTCCTTCACTTCCTCCTTTGCCCACATGATAAACTTGAGACACAAAAAGCTGTCTATTAAGGTTTTAAAAATCCTAATAATATAGTTTTTCTAATTTTCAGTTTATTTTTTCCCAAAGAGATAACCTGACCGCCACTACTTTAAAGCCTTTAAATTCCTCAAATGAGGTTGCTTCATTTAATCATTTATCTTAAAATACATCCATTAAAACTTGTTTTATCACGTATATTTGTGTGATTTTTTTAAAAATTAAGTGACTGTAGACTTTATAGTTTGATGTCTTATTTTACCTGTAAAATTAAATTGGAAGTAAATATCATGAATATCATATATATTTATGTTTCTAAGACAGTGTGTGTAATTACAGTTGAAGTAGTTGGCAGTCTCATAACTGAGGCCTCTGTGTTTATCCTGGTTTTCTTTGTTTGCCATGTCTAATTTTCAGAAAGGGAAACAATACTATACACTCTTTACCCAACCTTTTATGCTCCTTCAACCAGTATCAATTGCTGTAACTGATTTTTGTCTATTTTGTTGGCATGAGAGAATGCTTTAACTTTTAAATATTTAGAGAAAAATATGTGCTTGCTTTATATTAATAGTTCTCAAATCAGGGAGATTGGTTTGGGAGCTGCATATCAGAATCAATTGGAATTTTTTCTAAACCTACCTTTCTTCTGTGTAAGTTAGTACATTGTTTTTGGTTAATTTGAAAGTAAGTTATGCTTCCAGTTTTTGTTTGTTTTGTTTTGCTTTTTTTGTAGTCCTCTGGAAGAATAGTAGTATCACACCTTAAAACATACTCAGGCTGAAGATGTAAGAAAGATGATTGCCCTATAAAAGTTAATATTGATTTGGTATAGGAAGTAACAGTGGAAGCTTAGTGACTTCAGTTCTGAAGCCAGACTGCCTGGATGGAAATCCTTTCTTTGCTACTTACTGTGTGACCTTGGACAAGTTACATAAAAGTTACTTACTTTCTTTTGGTTCAGTTTCCTTATTTGTAAAATAATAAAACCTTTCAAAGAGTGCCTGGGCTGTAGTAGCACAGTACAAATACTTGTTACCTGGTAAAAATAAGAAGAATAGGTACATTGTAACATTTCCTTTACATACCTAGATATATGACTCCAGTGTTTTTTCTCATAGGAATGTTCATAAAACATCTCTAGAATTTATAACAGATAGTGGTTTCTTAGTACAGTCATCAATCTTATGTGACTAAATATCATGATCACTTTATCTGATTAAATGAAATAATGGAATATGCACAATGAAATAGTAAAATGAGATAATACGTGTTAAGGTAAAACACAGTCCCTGGCATATAAATAAGTTTCTTTACTCTCTTTATGTGGTCAACACTGTGTCTAGTAATGACCCAATAAATCTTGATAGGTTGATTGCTATTAACTTACTTTGACATAATATTCTATTCTTTATACCAATGTAGAAATATTTTTTTATTTAGCTCATGGATAAACAGAACCTTGAAAATTCCAAAAAAATTTCGGATCTAATAGTGAAGTAAAGAAGGCTGTATTTGTCAATTCCACTTTGTATTCTCTATGAGAGCCTTTTTAAGAATTCATTAGTTATACTAATCTGCATAACTCTCAGCTCCTAATGGAATGGGCTAATGTGTACAGGTATTGATGTTTACAAGATTAATTCTGTTCTTCACAAAGTAACTTTAGGTAAAGTTACACTGCTAACTTTTAGGTTTAGTTTTATTAGGGTATAATTTTTTTTTTTTTTTGGCTGCATTGGGTCTTCTTTGCGGTGCATGGGCTTTCCCTAGTTGCAGTGAGCGGGGGCTACTCTTTGTTGCGGCGCGTGGGCTTCTCATTGTGGTGGCTTCTCGTTGCGGAGCAGGGCTCTAGGTGTGCGGGCTTCAGTAGTTGTGGCTCGCAGGCTCAGTAGTTGTGGCTCGCGGGCTCTAGAGCACATGTTCAGTAGTTGTGGTGCATGAGCTTAGTTGCTCCGCGACATGTGGGATCCTCCCAGACCAGGACTTGAACCCGTGTCCCCTGCATTGGCAGGCGGATTATTAACCACTGCGCCACCAGGGAAGCCCAAGGGTATAATTTATATGTAATGAAATACACATTTCAGTGAGCTTTGACAAATGTATATGTACTCGTGTACCTGCCACCATTGTCAAGAGGTAACAACATTTGGTCTTTTCTAGAGTTTCTTACATATGTAATCATAGAGCAGATATTATTTTATGTCTGGCTTTTTATGCTCAGCATAGTGTTTTTGAAATTGATTCAGTAGTCCCTTCCTTTTTATTACTGAGTATTACTTCATTGTATACATTTCACAGTTTATCTACTGTATGGATGCTGTAGTTGTTGATGGACATTTTAGGTGTTTGCAGTTTTGAGCTACAAATCTTTATGTGGACCTATATTTTTATTTTTCTTGGTTACTACTAGGGATTGCTTGGTTCTATGATAAGTGTGGGCATAGCTTTTTAAGAAACTGACAAACTGTTTTCTAAAATGACTATATCATTTTGCATTCCCACTGAAAGCGTATGAGTTTCAGTTGCTCTATGTCTTTGTACTGATATTTCCAGTTCTTTTTGCTTTTTTCTTTCCCTTTTTTTCTTTTCTTTTTTCCATTTTAGCTCTTGTAATAAATATGTATATGTCTCATTATAGTTTGAATTTGCATTTCTCCAGTGACTGTTATGCCTCTTTTCATGTGATTATCGGACATTAGTACATCATCTTTTGTGAAATGTCTGTTGAAATTTTATAATCATTTTTTAAATTGTATTTTCTTCATGTTTAGTTGTAAGAGTTCTTTATATATTCTGGCTAAAAACTTCTTGTTAGATACAGGTTTTGCAAAAATTTTCTTCTAGTCTGCGGTTTCTGTTTTCATTTTATTAGTGATGACTTTCAAAGAGTAGGTGGTTTTAATTTTGATGAAATCCAGTTTATCATTTTTTTCCTTTATGGGTAATGTTTTTGTGTCCTGAGACTACTTTGCCTATCCCCAGGTTTCAAAGATTTTTTTCCTGTTCTAGACATTTTGTGGTTGTGGCTTTTACTTTTAGGATCCTGATCCATTTTGATTTGTTTTTCATGTGTGTGGTAAGCATTTTTATTATTTTTGTTATTATTTTTTTACTTCATGTGGATATTCAGTTGTTCCAGCACCAATTATTGAAAAGTCTATCTTTTCTCATTATCTTGGCATATTTACCAAGAAACAATTGATATACAGATCTATTTTTTTTACTCTATTCCATTGATCTTATAAGTGTTAAACTCAGGTAGTGTATGTCCTCTACATTTCTTATTCTGTTGCAAAACTTTTCAGGATGTTTTAGGTCATTTTGCATTTTTTACATAAATTTTACAATGTATTTATCAATTTCTATAAATAAGCCTGCTGGGATTTTGAGTGGGTTGTATTGAATCTATAGGTTAATATGGAAGCAATTGACATCTTAAAAATATCAAACTTTCCATTCTATGAACATGGTATATTTCTTGGTTTTATTAGGTCTTTAATTTTCTGTATAGTGTTTTGTAGTTTTCAGTGGACAAGTCTTGTATATATTGTGTCAAGTTTATACCTAAGTAGTTCATGTTTTCTTGGTACTATATTAAGTGGTATTTTTTAAATGTTTACTTTCCCATCGTTTGTTGTTACAGAAGTGCGATACACAGAAATTTGTATATTGACATTCTATACTGAAGTTGTGCTTATTAATTTAACAGTTTTTTTGGTGAATTTCTTAGTATTTTCTTTATGTTGTGTTGTCTGTGAAAAAGTTATTTTAAAGAATTATGCTAAAATACACATAACATAAAATTTACCACTACTGATATCTAGTACACTTACAATGCTGTGCAACCATCATCACTAGTTCCAGAACATTCTCATCACCCCATGTGGAAGGTCCATGCTCATTAAGCAGTCATTGCCCATTTCCACCTCCCCCAAACCCCTGGCAATTACTAATATGCTTCCTGTCTCTATGGATTTATTGATTCTGGATATTTAATACAAAGGGAATCACACAATATACAGCCTTTTGATCTGGCTTCTTTCACCAGCATAGTGTTTTCAACGTTTATCCATGTTACAGCATGTATCAATATTTTATCCCTTTTTATGACTGCACATTATTTCATCATAGGGATCTACCACATATTGTTTATACATTTATAAGTTGATGGACATTTGAGTTGTTTCCACCTTTTGACTATTTTCAGTAGTGTTGCTATGAACATTTTTATACAAGTTTTTGTTCGAACACCTGTTTTTTTATTATTTTGGATATACACCCAGGAGTAGAATTCTTAAGCCAGTTGGTAATTCAATGTTTAACTTATTGAGGAACCACAAAACTATTTTCCACAGTGGCTGCACCATTTACATTCCCATCATAAATGTACAGTGGGTCCAATTTCTCCACATCCTTACCAACCCTTATTTTCTGTTTATTTCTATTTTTTATTATAGCCATCCTAAGTGGGTGTGAAGATATATCTTGTCGTTTTGTTGATTTCTAATCTGTATGTCTTTTATTTCTTTTTCTTGTCATACTGTACTGACTTAGACCATCAATACAATGTGGACTAGAAAGGTGAGAATGAAGACATTCTGTTCCCAATCTGAGGGTAAAACAATTATCTTACACCACTGAGTATAAGTTTAGTTAAAGGTTTTTCATAGATACCTTTTATCAGATTGAAAAAGTTTTCTTCCATTTTTAGTTTCTAAGTTTTCATTATGAATGGATGTTGAATTTTATCAAATGATTTTTCCACATATATCAAAATATTTTCTACATTTTTGTTCTGTTTTATATTATTATATTGAGTTATATTGAATGATTTTTGAATGCTATATCAATCTTTCATTCCTGAGATACACACCACTATGTATTCCTCAATTCGTTCAGCAGTGTTTTCTAGTTTATGAGGGAGAGATCTTGTACATATTGTATTAAATTTATTCCTAAGTTGTTCATGTTTTTTGCTGCTGTTATAATTGATATTTAATAAGTTACCCATTACAATTTCTTGTGGCTAATCTAAAGAAATAGAGTTGAATTTGTATATTGACTTTATATCCTGCAAACGTATTATGCTAAACTCACTTTTTAGTTGCTTTTTGTGGATCTCTTAGTATTTTCTATGTATATATGATAATCTATTGCTAAATTTTACTTATTAATATTTTATCAAGGATTTTGATGCTTTGTTTAAGAGAGATGTTCGTCTGTGGATGTCTTTTTTATTCAAAGTATAGTTAACTTACAATATTATATTCCAGCTGTACAGCATAGTAATTTCATATTTTTATGTATTATACTTCACATAGTTATAAAATATTTACTCTAATGCTGTACATTATGCCTTTGTAACTTATGTATTTTATACCTAGTTATCTGTACTTCTTAATCCTTTTCACCCATTTTAGCCCTCCTCTTATCCCTCTCCCTTTTGGCAACCACCAGTCTGTTCTCTGTATCTGTGAGTCTGTTACTGTTTTGTTATATTTCTTTGTTTTTTAGATTCCGTATGTAAGTGAAAACGTGCAGTATTTATCTTTCTCTCTCTGACTTATTTTACTAGCATAATGTCATCCAGGTCCATCCATGTTGTCACAGATGGCAGGATTTCATTATTATTTATGGCTGAGTGACACTCAGTTTGTGTGTGTGTCTATACACATACACAAACACATATACCACATTTTCTTTATCCATTGATGGGCACCTTTGTTGTTTCCATATTTGACTGTTGTAAGTAATGCTGCCGTAAACATTGGGATGCATATATCTTTTTGAAGTATTGTTTGTTTTCTTCAGATAAAGGCCCAGAAGTGGAATTACTGGATCGTATGGTAGCACTGTTTTTTTTTTTTTTTTGAGGAACCTGCATACTATTTTCAATAGTGGCTGTACCAATTTATATTCCCACCAGCAGTACATGAGGGTTTCCTTTTCTCCTCATCCTTGTCAACACGTGTTATTTCTCATCTTTGTGATGGTGGTCATTCTGACAGGTGTGAGGTGATATCTCATTATGGTTTCGATTTGCATTTCCCTGATGACTAGGGATGTTGAGCACTTTTTCATGTGCCTATTGTCCATCTGTATGTCTTCTTTGGAAAAATGCCTGTTTAGATCCTCTAACCATTTTTTTAACTGTATTGTTTGTTCTATTTGATATTTAGTTGTGTGAGTTCTTTATCTATTTCAGATATTAATGCTTTATCAGTTACATCTTTTGAAAATATCTTTTCCCATTCATTAAGTTGCCTTTCCATTTTGTTGATGGTTTCCTTCTAATATTTTTCTCTAAATATTTAAAAGTTAAAGCATTCTCTCATGCCAACAAAATAGACAAAAATCAGTTACAGCAATTGATACTGGTTGAAGGAGCATAAAAGGTTGGGTTAAGAGTGTATAGTATTGTTTCCCTTTCTGAAAATTAGATATGGCAAACAAAGAAAACCAGGATAAACACAGAGGCCTCAGTTATAAATGAGACTGCCAACTACTTCAACTGTAATTACATACACTGTCTTAGAAACATAAATATATATGATATTCATGATATTTACTTCCAATTTAATTTTACAGGTAAAATAAGACATCAAACTATAAAGTCCACAGTCACTTAATCTTTAAAAAAATCACACAAATATACGTGATAAAACAAGTTTTAATGGATGTATTTTAAGATAAATGATTAAACGAAGCAACCTCATTTGAGGAATTTAAAGGCTTTAAATTAGTGGCGTCAGGTTATCTCTTTGGGAAAAAATAAACTGAAAATTAGAAAAACTATATTATTAGGATTTTTAAAACCTTAATAGGTAAAAGCTTTTAATCTTGATTAGGTCCGATTTGTTTGTTTTCACTTTTGTATTCCATGCTTAAGGAGACAAATTCAAAGAAAATATTGCTAAGACCAGTGTCAAAGACCATACTGCCTATGTTTTCTTCTAGGAGTTTTGTGGTTTCAGGTCTTACATTTTGGTCTTTAATACATTTTGAATTTATTTTTATATATGGTGTGAACAAATGTTCTAATTTCATTCTTTTACATATAGCTCTCCAATTTTCCCAACACCACTTATTGAAGAAACTCTCTTTTCCCTGTTGTATATTCTTGCCTTCTTTGTTGTAGATTAATTGACCATATGTATGTCGGTTTATTTCTGTTCCATTGATCTTTGTGTCTGTTTTTGTGCCAGTACAATACTGTTTTGGTAACTGTAGCTTTTTTGTAGTATAATCTGAAGTCAGGAAGCATGATACTTTTACCTTTGTTCTTTTTTTCTCAAGATTGCTTTGGCTTCTTGGGGTCTTTTGTGGTTCCATACAAATTTTAGGATCATTTGTTTTAGTTCTGTGAAAAATGTAATGGGTATTTTGGTACAGATTACATTAAATCTGTAGAATGCTTTGGGCAGTATGGACATTTCAACAATATTTTTTCCAGTCCATGAACATGGGATATCATTCCATTTATTTATATTATTTTTAATTTCTTCCTTCAGTGTCATATAGTTTTCAAAGTACAAGTCATCACCTCCTTGGTTAAATTTATTCCTAGGTCTTTTGTTCTTTTTCATATGATTGTAAATGGGATTGATTTCTCCTTTTGATAGTTTATTATTAGTCTATAGAAATGCAACAGATTTCTGTATATTTTTCTTATATCCTGGAACTTTATTGAATTCATTTATTAGTGCTAATAGTTTTTTGGTGAAGTGTTTACTGAATAGTACAGTATCATGTCATTTGCAAATAGTGACAGTTTTACTTGTTTCCTTCCAATTTGGATGCCTTTTATTTTTTTTTCTAGTCTGATTGCTGTTGCTAGAACTTCCAGTACTATGTTGAGCAAAAGTGTTGAGACTGGGTATCCTTGTCTTTTTTTTTTGAAATATAGTTGATTTATAGTGTTGTGCTTGTCTTATTTCTAATCTCAGAGGAAAAGCTTTGAACTTTCCACTGTTGAGTAGAATGCTAGCTGTGAGTTTGTCATAAATGGTGTTTACTATGTTGAAGTATGTTCCCTCTATACCAACTTGGTCAAGATTTTTTTTATCATGAATCGATGTTGAATTTTGTCAAGTACTTTTTCTGCATCTGTTGAGATGATCATGTAATTTTTATTCTTTGTTTTGTTAATGTGATGTATCACAGTGATTGACTTGTGGTTGTTGAACCATCTTTGTATCCATGGAATAAATCCCACTTGATCATGATGTATGATCCTTTTTATGTATCATTGAATTTGGTTTGCTAATATTTCATTGAAGATTTTTGCATCTGTGTTCATCAGGGATGTTGGCCTCTAATTTTCTGTAGTAGTAGTGTCTTTGTCTGGTTTTGGTATCAGAGTAATGCTGGCCTCATAGAATGAATTTGGAAGTGTTCCCTCCTGTTCAATATTTTGGAATAGTTTGAGAAGGATAGGTATTAACTCTTCTTTAAATTTTTGATAGAATTGCCCTGTGAAGCTGTTGTGTCATGGACTTTGGTTTTTTGGGAGTTTTTTGATTACTGATTCAATTTTAATATTAGTAATTGGTCTATTTATATTTTCTGTTTCTTTTTTATTCAGTCTTGGATGATTGTATGTTTCTAGAAATTTATCCAATTATTCTAGATTATCCAGTTTGTTAGCATGTACCTGTTCATAGTATTATGATTATATTTCTGTGATATTGGTTGTAATTTCTTCTCTTTCATTTCTAATTTTGTTTACTTAGACCTCATTTTTTTTTCCTTGATGAGTCTGGCTAAAGGTTTGTCAATTTTGTTTATCTTTTAAAAACCAGCTCTTAGTTTCATTGATCTTTTCTATTTTTTTGTCTATTTCCATTCTAACCTTTATTATTTTATTATTTTGTTTGATTTTCTCTGTTTTAATGAAATTAGGTGAAAGAGTTACATATCCTGGTCTTGAAGGTGTGTCCGTGTGTGGGAACATCCCTATACAGGCCGCTTGTGCCTGGACATTGGTGGGAGAGTTGGATCTGAAGTGATCATGGGCCATGTCTTTTCCTGGGATGTGCTGCTGACCACTGCCTTGGTGGGAGGTAGGGCCAAAGTTGTATGAGCTAGAGCCAGAGCCCAGTGTGAGTCAGGGTTTTTCCCATACTTGATGGCAATTGCACCCCTGTCTGGTGGTGGAACTGTGGCCTGAGGGGCTAGAGCAGGAGCCCTGAGGGAATTGGGCTTTTCCCTCAGAGCATTGGTGGTCTTGGACTTGGATTATCTTGGTTAGGGGTGAGGTCAGGGCCCAAGAGGCTGGAGCAGCAGTTCTGATCTGGTTTTGCTTCTCCTCTTCTCAGCAGGCATACAATGGTGATGGTGGTCTCTGCCTTGGTTGGCGGGGGCAGTGTCAGGGCCCAAGGGGCTGGGGCAGCCATTCTGAGCTGGCTGTGCTTCTCCCTGTGTGTGATGGCAGTCTGCACATTGGTGGGAAGCAGTACCTGAGCTGGAGGGGCTAGAGCAGGTGCTCAGTGTAGGTTGGGCGGGCATTCTGGGATGGTCCTGGCAGGCTGGCCCGAGCACCAAACAGTTTTCATTCTGCTGCCTCTATCCTTGGACTGGGAGCAAGCAAGTCTGTGTGCATGCCCTTCAAGAGCAGAGTCCCGGTTTCTTACAGCCCTCTGGAAAGCCCCACTGATTTTCCAAGCATCCAAGGGGACTCGTCTTCCTGTTGCTAGACCCCAGGGCTTGGGTGCTTAATATGGGACTTGAACCCCTGACTTCTTAGGGAGGATGCCAAGACTGTGATATCCCCTTCCTCTTCTTGGTCACCCACTAGGGGGCTAGGTTGCAACTAGAAATGCTTCTCTTCCTCTCCTACCAGGCTCTGTGTGGTTCTCTCTTTCATAACCTTGGTTGTAAAAGAGCCGTCTGTCCTGCTAGTGTTCAGGTCATTCTCAACAAGAGTTTCTCTGTATGTAGTTGTAGTTTTGATGTTTTCGTGGGGGTAAGTGAGCTCAGGGTCTTCCTACTCCATCATTTTGATCCTCTCCTTCATGGATGTCCTTTATTGTAACGTCTTTATCTTTAAAAATTTTTGTGATAATGCTGGCCTCATAAAATGAGTTGGGAAGCAGTCCATCATACTCAGTTTTCTGAAAGAAGTTGTATAGGATTTGTACATTTCTTCCTTAACTGTTTGATACAGTTCACCAGAAAAGCCATCTGGGCCTGGAGCGATTTGTTTATTTTTGGTGGGAGACAGGATTTAATTTCAAATTTAGCTTAATTGATTTAGAGCTCTTCATACAGCCCATTTCTTCTTGATTCATTTAAGTAAATTGTATCTTTTAAGAATTTTATTTCATCTAGTTTGCCGACATTTTTCATAAAAATTTCCACTCTATTACATTATTATTGTTTAAATGTCATTGATTCTATAATCATGTCTCTCCTTTTCCCAAATATTGGTCATGTTTTATCTTTCTTTAATATCTTTCAGTTTCATTGTTTGTCTACTATTTTATTTATTTCTGATATACATTATTTTCTTTCTGTTTATTTTAGTCTTAATTTGCTCTTCTTGTAGCTTTCTAAGTTGGAAGAAGCTTAGATCATTGAATCTTTTATTTTGTCAAATATATTTATACTCTAAAGTATCCTATGACCACTTCTTTATCTGCATCCTACAAATTTTAATATGTGTGTTTTCCTTTTTATTCAATTTGAGGTATTTTCTCATTTCTCTTGTGATTTCTTCTTTGACCCATAGGTTCTTTAGAAGTATGTTTTTTAATTTCCAAGTACTTGGGGATTTTTCAGATATCTTTCTGCTATTGTTTTCTAATTTAATTCCATTATAGTAGAGAACACATTTGGCATTACTTCATTCCTTTCAAATCTAAATAATGGTCAAACAAATGGTCGTTCTTGGAACGTATTCCATGTGCATTTTAAACAAATATCTATTCTGTGTTGTTGGGTATAGTGTTGCACAAATGTCAGTTGATTGATGGTGTTGTCTAAATGTTCTATATTCTTTTTTTTTTACATCTTTATTAGAGCATAATTGCTTTACAATGGTGTGTTAGTTTCTGCTTTATAACAAAGTGAATCAGTTATACATATACATATGTTCACATATCTCTTCTCTCTTGCATCTCCCTCCCACCCTCCCTATCCCCGCCATCCAGGCGGTCACAAAGCACTGAGCTGATATCCCTGTGCTATGCGGCTGCTTCCCACTAGCTATCTACCTTACATTTGGTAATGTATATATGTCCATGACTCTCTCTCGCTTTGTCACAGCTTACCCTTCCCCCCTCTGCATATCCTCAAGTCCATTCTCTACTAGGTCTGTGTCTTTATTCCTGTCTTACCCCTAGGTTCTTCATGACATTTTTTTTCTTAAATTCCATATACATGTGTTAGCATACGGTATTTGTCTTTCTCTTTCTGACTTACTTCACTCTGTATGACAGACACTAGGTCCATCCACCTCAGTACAAATAGCTCAATTTCGTTTCTTTTTATGGCTGAGTAATATTCCATTGTATATATGTGCCACATTTTCTTGATCCATTCATCCGATGATGGACACTTAGGTTGTTTAAATATCCTGGCTATTGTAAATAGAGCTGCAGTGAATATTTTGGTACATGACTCTTTTTGAATTATGGTTTTCTCAGGGTATATGCCCAGTAGTGGGATTGCTGGGTCATATGATAGTTCTATTTGTAGTTTTTTAAGGAACCTCCATACTGTTCTCCATAGTGGCTGAACCAATTCACATTCCCACCAGCAGTGCAAGAGTGTTCCCTTTTCTCCACACCCTCTCCAGCATTTATTGTTTCTAGATTTTTTGATGATGGCCATTCTGACTGGTGTGAGATGATATCTCATTGTAGTTTCGACTTGCATTTCTCTAATGATTAATGATGTTGAGCATTCTTTCTTGTTTGTTGGTAGTCTGTATATCTCCTTTGGGGAAATGTCTGTTTAGGTCTTCTGCCAATTTTTGGATTGGGTTGTTTGTTTTTTTTGTTATCGAGCTGCATGAGCTGCTTATTAAATTTTAGAGATTAATCCTTTGTCAGTTGATTCATTTGCAAATATTTTCTCCCATTCTGAGGGCTGTCTTTTGGTCTTGTTTATGGTTTCCTTTGCTGTGCAAAAGCTTTGAAGTTTCATTAGGTCCCATTTGTTTATTTTTGTTTTTATCTCCATTACTCTAGGAGATGGGTCAAGAAGGATCTTGCTGTGATTTATGTCATAGAGTGTTCTGCCTATGTTTTCCTCTAAGAGTTTGATAGTTTCTGGCCTTACATTTAGGTCTTTAATCCATTTTGAGCTTATTTTTGTGTATGGTGTTAGGGAGTGATCTAATCTCATACTTTTACATGTACCTGTCCAATTTTCCCAGCACCACTTATTGAAGAGGCTGTCCTTTCTCCACTGTATATTCCTGCCACCTTTATCAAAGATAAGGTGACCATATGTGCATGGGTTTATCTCTGGGCTTTCTATCCTATTCCATTGATCTATCTTTCTGTTTTTGTGCCAGTACCATACTGTCTTGATTACTGTAGCTTTGTAGTATAGTCTGAAGTCAGGCAGCCTGATTCCTCCAGCTCCGTTTTTCGTTCTCAAGATTACGTTGGCTATTTGGGGTCTTTTGTGTTTCCATACAAATTGTGAAATTTTCTGTTCTAGTTCTGTGAAAAATGCCAGTGGTAGTTTGATAAGGATTGCATTGACTGTGTAGATTGCTTTGGGTAGTAGAGTCATGTTCACAATGTTGATTCTTCCAATCCAAGAACATGGTATATCTCTCCATCTATTTGTATCATCTTTAATTTCTTTCATCAGTGTCTTATAATTTTCTGCATACAGGTCTTTTGCTTCCTTAGGTAGGTTTATTCCTAGATATTTTATTCTTTTTGTTGCAATGGTAGATGGGAGTGTTTTCTTGATTTCATTTCAGATTTTTCATCATTAGTGTATAGGAATGCCAGAGATTTCTGTGCATTAATTTTTATCTTGCTACTTTACCAAATTCATTGATTAGCTCTAGTAGTTTTCTGGTAGCATCTTTAGGATTCTCTATGTATAGTATCATGTCATCTGCAAACGGTGACAGCTTTACTACTTCTTTTCCAATTCGGATTCCTTTTATTTCCTTTTCTTCTCTGATTGCTGTGGCTAAAACTTCCTATGTTGAATAAGAGTGGTGAAAGTGGGCAACCTTGTCTTGTTCCTGATCTTAGTGGAAATGCTTTCAGTTTTTCATCATTGAGGACGATGTTGGCTGTGGGTTTGTCATATATGGCCTTTATTATGTTGAGGACATTTCCCTCTATGCCTACTTTCTGCAGGGTTTTTATCATAAATGGGTGTTGAATTTTGTCGAAAGCTTTCTCTGCATCTATTGAGATGATCATATGGTTTTTCTCCTTCAGTTTGTTAATATGGTTTATCACATTGATTGTTTTTGCATATATTGAAGAATCCTTGCATTCCTGGAGTAAACCCCACTTGATCATGGTGTATGATCCTTTTAATGTGCTGTTGGATTCTGTTTGCTAGTATTTTGTTGAGGATTTTTGCATCTATGTTCATCAGTGATATCGGCCTGTAGTTTTCTTTCTTTGTGACATCCTTGTCTGGTTTTGGTATCAAGGTGATAGTGGCCTTGTAGAATGAGTGTGGGAGTGTTCCTCCCTATGCTACATTTTGGAAGAGTTTGAGAAGGATAGGTGTTAGCTCTTCTCTAAATGTTTGATAGAATTCGCCTGTGAAGCCATCTGGTCCTGGGCTTTTGTTTGTTGGAAGATTTTTAATCACAGTTTCAATTTCAGTGCTTGTGATTGGTCTGTTCATATTTTCTATTTCTTCCTGGTTCAGTCTTGGATGGTTGTGAGTTTCTACAAATTTGTCCATTTCTTCCAGGTTGTCCATTTTATTGGCATAGAGTTGCTTGTAGTAATCTCTCATGATCTTTTGTATTTCTGCAGTGTCAGTTGTTACTTCTTTTTCATTTCTAATTCTGTTGATTTGAGTTTTCTCCCTTTTCTTCTTGATGAGTCTGGCTAACGGTTTATCAATTTGTTTATCTTCTCAAAGAACCAGCTTTTAGTTTTATTGATCTTTGCTATTGTTTCCTTCATTTTTTTTTCATTTATTTCTGGTCTGACTTTTATGATTTCTTTCCTTCTGCTAACTTTGGGTTTTTTGGTTCCTCTTTCTCTAATTGCTTTGGGTGCAAGATTAGGTTGTTTATTTGAAATGTTTCCTGTTTCTTAAAGTAGGATTGTATTGCTATAAACTTCCCTCTTAGAACTGCTTTTGCTGCATCCCATAGGTTTTCGGTCGTCGTGTCTCTATTGTCATTTGTTTCTAGGTATTTTTTGATTTCCTCTTTGATTTCTTCAGTGATCACTTTGTTATCAAGTAGTGTACTGTTTAGCCTCCATGTGTTTGTAATTTTTGCAGCTCTTTTCCTGTAATTGATATCTAGTCTCAGAGCTTTGTGGTCGGAAAAGATACTTGATACGATTTCAATATTTTTAAATTGACCAAGGCTTGATTTGTGACCCAAGATATGATCTCTCCTGGAGAATGTTCCATGAGCACTTGAGAAAAATGTGTATTCTGTTGTTTTTGGATGGAATGTCCTATAAATATCAATTAAGTCCATGTTGTTTAATGTATCATTTAAAGCTTGTGTTTCCTTATTTTCAATTTGGTTGATCTGTCCATTGGTGAAAGTGGGGTGTTAAAGTCCCCTACTATGAATGTGTTACTGTCGATTTCCCCTTTTATGGTTGTTAGTATTTGCCTTATGTATTGAGTTGCTTCTATGTTGGGTGCATAAATATTTACAATTGTTATATCTTCTTCTTGGCTCAATCCCTTTATCATTATGTAGTGTCCTTCTTTGTCTCTTCTAATAGTCTTTTTGTTTAAGTCTATTTTGTCTGATATGAGAATTGCTACTCCAGCTTTCTTTTGGTTTCCATTTGCATGGAATATATTTTTCCATCCCCTTACTTTGTCTGTATGTGTCTCTAGGTCTGAAGTGGGTCTCTTGTAGACAGCATATATATGGGTCTTGTTTTTTTATCTATTCAGCCAATCTGTGTCTTTTGATGGGAGCATTTAGTCCATTTACATTTAAGGTAATTAACTAGATGTATGTTCCTATTCCCATTTTCTTAATTGTTTTGTGTTCGTGATTGTAGGTCTTTTCCTTCTCTTGTGTTTACTGCCTAGAGAAGTTCCTTTAGCATTTGTTGTGAAGCTGGTTTGGTGGTGCTGAAGTCTCTCAGCTTTTGCTTGTCTGCAAAGGTTTTAATTTCTTCAACAAATCTGAATGAGATCCTTGCTGGGTAGAGTAATCTTGGTTGCAGGTTTTCCTTCTTCATCACTTTAAATATGTCCTGCCAGTCCCTTCTGGCTTGCAGAGTTTCTGCTGAAAGATCAGCTGTTAACCATATGGGGATTCCCTTGTGTGTTATTTGTTGTTTTTCCCTTGCTGCTTTTAATATGTTTTCTTTGTATTTAATTTTTGGCAGTTTGATTAATATGTATCTTGGCGTGTTTTTCCTTGGATTTATCCTTTATGGGACTTTTTGTGCTTCCTGGACTTGATTAACTATTTCCTTTCCCATATGAGGGAAGTTTTCAACTATAATCTCTTCAAATATTTTCTCAGTCCCTTTCTTTTTCTCTTTTTCTTCTGGAACCCCTATAATTCAAATGTGGGTGCGTTTAATGTTGTCCCAGAGGTCTCTGAGACTGTCCTCAGTTCTTTTCATTCTTCTTTCTTTATTCTGCTCTGCAGTAGTTATTTCCACTATTTTATCTTCCAGGTCACTTATCCGTTCTTCTGCCTCAGTTATTCTGCTACTGATCCCATCTAGAGTATTCTTAATTTCATTTATTGTGTTGTTCATCATTCTTTGTTTCATCTTTAGTTCTTCTAGGTCCCTGTTAAATGTTTCTTGCATTTTGTCTATTCTGTTTCCAAGATTTTGGATCATCTTCACTATCATTATTCTGAATTCTTTTTCAAGTAGACTGCCTATATCCTCTTCATTTGTTAGGTCTGGTGGGTTTTTATCTTGCTCCTTCATCTGCTGTGTGTTTTTCTTCTCAGTTTGCTTATCTTACTATGTTTGGGGTCTCCTTTTTGCAGTCTGCAGGTTCGTAGTTCCCGTTGTTTTTGGTGTCTGTCCCCAGTGGCTAAGGTTGGTTCAGTGGGTTGTGTAGGCTTTCTGGTGGAGGGGACTAGTGCCTGTGTTCCGGTGGATGAGGCTGGATCTTGTCTTTCTGGTGGGCAGGTCCACGTCTGGTGGTGTGTTTTAGGGTGTTTGTGGACTTATTATGATTTTAGGCAGCCTCTCTGCTAGTTGGTGGTGTTGTGTTCCTGTCTTGCTAGTTGTTTGGCATAGGGTGTCCAGCACTATAGCTTTCTGGTCGTTGAGTGAAGCTGGGTGCTGGTGTTGAGATGGAGATCTCTGGGAGATTTTCACCATTTGATATTATGTGGAGCTGGGAGCTCTCTTGTGGACCAGTGTCCTGAAGTTAGCTCTCCCACCTCAGAGGCATGGCACTGACTCCTGGCTGCAGCACCAAGAACCTTTCATCCACACGGCTCAGAATAAAAGGGAGAAAAAGTAGAAAAAAAGAATTAGTAGAAGGAAGGAAGGGAGGGAGGGAGGAAGGAAGGAAGGAAAGAACGAAAGAACGAAAGAACGAAAGAAAGAAAGAAAGAAAGAAAGAGAAAGAAAGAAAGAGAAAGAAAAAGAAGCAAAAGAAAGAAAAAGGAGGGAGGGAGGAAGGAAGGAAGGTGGGAAGGAAGGAAAAAAGAAAGAAAGAAGATAAAGTAAAATAAAGCAAGATAAAATATAATAAAGTTATTAAAATAAAAAATAAGAAAAAAATTAAAAAATAAACATGGATGGATAGAACCCTAGGACAAATGGTGGAAGCAAAGCTATACAGATAAAATCTCTCACAGAAGTGTACACATACACACTCACAAAAAGAGGAAAAGGGGAAAATCATAAATCTTGCTCTCAAAGTCCACCTCCTCAATTTGCGATGATTCATTGTCTAAAGGAGGGAAGGAAGGAAAGAAAGAAAGAGTGAAGATAATGTAAAATAAAATAGAGTTATTAAATTATTATTTAAGAAAATTAAAAAAAAAAAAAACTGATGGATAGAACCCTAGGACAAATGGTGGAAGCAAAGCTATACAGACAAAATCTCACACAGAAGCGTACACATATACACTCACAAAAAGATGAAAAGGAGAAAATCATAAATCTTGCTCTCAAAGTCCACCTCCTCAATTTGGGATGATTCATTGTCTATTCATGTATTCCACAGATGCAGGGTACATCAAGTTGATTGTGGAGCTTTAATCCGCTGCTTCTGAGGCTGCTGGGAGAGATTTCCCTTTCTCTTCTTTGTTCGCACAGCTCCTGGGGTTCAGCTTTGGATTCGGCCCCACCTCTGCGTGTAGGTCGCCGGAGGGCGTCTGTTCTTCGCTCAGACAGGATGGGGTTAAAGGAGTAATTGCTTCGGGGACCCTGGCTCACTCAGGCCCTGGGGGAGGGAGGGGCACGGAGTGCGGGGCGAGCCTGCAGCTGCAGAGGCCAACATGATTTGCACCAGCCTGAGGCGTGCTGTGCGTTCTCCCGGGGAAGTTGTCCTTGGATCCTGGGACCCTGGCAGTGGCGGACTACACAGGCTCTGCGAAAGGGGTGTGTGGATAGTGACCTGTGCTCGCACACAGGCTTCTTGGTGGCGGCAGCAGCAGCCTTAGTGTCTCATGCCCATCCCTGGGGTCCACGCTGTCAGCCGCGGCTCACGCCCTTCTCTGGAGCTTCTTTAAGCAGCGCTCTTAATCCCCTCTCCTCGCGCACCAGGAAACAAAGGGGGAAGAAAAAGTCTCTTGCCTCTTTGGCAGGTCCAGACTTTTCCCTGGACTCCCTCCCGGCTAGCCGTGGTGCACTAACCCCCTGCAGGCTGTGTTCATGCTGCCAACCCCAGTCCTCTCCCTGCGCTCTGACCAAAGCCTGAGCCTCAGCTTGCAGCCCCACCTGCCCCGACGGGTGAGCAGACAAGCCTCTCGGGCTGGTGAGTGCCGGTCGGCACCGATCCTCTGTGCGGGAATCTCTCCGCTTTGCCCTCCACACCCGTGTGGCTGCGCTCTCCTCCGCCGCTCCGAAGATTCCCCCTCTGCCACCCGCAGTCTCCGCTCGCGAAGGGGCTTCTAGTGTGTGGAAACCTTTCCTCCTTCACAGTTCCCTCCCACTGGTGCAGGTCCCGTCCCTATCCTTTTGTCTCTCTTTATTCTTTTTTCTTTTGCCCTACCCAGGTATGTGGGGACTTTCTTGCCTTTTGGGATGTCTGAGATCTTCTGCCCCCATTCAGTAGGTGTTCTGTAGGAGTTGTTCCACTTGTAGATGTATTTCTGGTGTATCTGTAGGTAGGAAGGTGATATCCACGTCTTACTCTTCCGCCATCTTCCCCCTCTCTGATGTTCTATATTCTTACTGAGTTTCTGTCTACTTGTAATACAACTTTATAAGACAAATGCTGAAATTTCCAACTATAATTATGTGTTTGTCCATTTTCTTTTTAAGTTCTGTCAGCTTTTACTTCAAGTATTTTGACATTTGCTATTCGGTGAATACATATTTACAATTGTTTTGTCTTCCTCATGAATTGACTCCTTTATAATTATGAAAAGTTTCTTTTTTATCCCTGACAATATTCCTTGCCCTGAAATCTACTTTGATATTAATATAGCAACTCTAGCTTTCCTTTGATTTATGTTAGCATGATAAAAATTTTTATCCTTTAAATTCCAAACCTATGTGTGCCTTTATATTAAAAATGAATTTCTTGTATATGATGTATAGTTTGATCTTTGTCATCCAGTCTAATATCCTCCAATTTGTAATTGGAGTATTTAGATCATTACATTTAATGTGAGTATAAATATGTTTGCGCTTAAATGTAACATCTTATTTATTCCCTATTTGTCTCATGTTCTGTTTTCTGTTTTTCTTTTACTGCATTTTTTGATTAAGTTATTTTCAGGATTCCTTTTATGTCTGTTGACTTTTTAGGGTACTGTTTTTCCCTTAGTGGTTGATCTTTGGTTTACAATATGCATCCGTAATTTATCAAAGTCTTCCTTTAAATTATATTATGCCATACCACATATAGAGTGAGAATCTTACTCAGTATGCTTTCATTTCTCATTTCCTTTTGTTGTCTTCAGATATTTTATTTTTGCTTTTAAAACTCCACAATATATTTTTAACAAACTGCTTTAACAAACAAGCTGTCCTTTAAAGAAAATTAAAAAGAAAAAAATAAATTTTACATTTACCATTTGAGGATCACTTTACTCAGTTGTGTTGATCCAAGTTTCATTTGATGAAATTTTTCTTGTACCTGAAGAACTTCCTTTTCCATGTCTTATAGTTCAAGTTTCTTGATGATAAATTCTTTCAGGATTTGTTCCTATGGAAAAGTCTTTATTTCACCTTCATTTATAAAATTTTTTATACAGTAAAATTACTCTTTGGTATACAGTTCCCTGGGTTTAAACAAATGAATAGGGTTGATTATACATAACTACAATCAAGATACAGAACAGTTACATTATTCCCTAAATTCTCTCATGCTCACCCTTCATATTCAGTCCTTTCCTCCATCACCCAACCCTGACAATTACTGATCTCTTCTCTATCCCCATAGTTTTATTATGCTGGCTTGCCTTGTTGAAGAGGGACAGCAACTTCAACAAGCCTGTAACTTCTCTGCCTTCCCCTGGATCCTAGTTCAGACTCTACCTCCTGGGTCAATAGATGTATATTTAGCTCTGTAATGAAGCATTCTAGTTTCTCTGATATATACCCACATAATCAAGATCAGAGACAGTGAAACTGACATGAGTTTCAGTTCATGCTCATCAGTACCATCTTTTCCTTTCTGTCCCCTACTTTACATCCATCTTCCTTTCCTGACTACCTCAGGCACTGCATTTTTGGATCTTAGGGGTATGGCCATCTCAGTGCTCCTGTCCCTTTCAGTTATAGTTTTGCGTCCAGCATTGTGTTTCTGCCACTCTCAGGGATTTGAGGGTTTTGTTGTTGCTGTTCATCAGTGCTCTAAGGGTCACAATGTGTATTGTCCTTCCACTAGTAGTTTAAGGCTTTTGTTTTGTTGGAGAGACAGGGAGAAAGGATCTGGATAGAGTTTTATCCATTTCCCTCAGTGGCTGCTATTCCTCTCCCCCAGGCCTGTACCATGTTGGATTTTTGTTTGGATACCAAACACTGTAAATTTCATGTTGTGGAGTGTTATACTTTGTTTTATTCCTTTAAAGGCGTTTGTATTTTGTTCTGCCTAATACTTGTTTTTAGATAATTTTGATAATTTAGAAGCTTAGTTTTAGGTTCTTTAGGGCAGGTTTAGAGTAGTCTTTATTGTGGAGTATTTGTCTTATTCCTTTAAAGGCTTTTGTACTGCCTAATACTTGTTTTTAGATAATTTTGATAATTTAGAAGCTTATTTTTAGGTTCTTTAGGGCAGGTTTAGAGTAGTCCTTATTCTAAGGCTAATTTAGTCCCACTTTTATGGAATGACCCTTTGGGTCACTACTGAATGCTTCATTATTTAATGCTTCTTTTTCCATCAGGCTGGTTGGAACATAATGTTTCCTGGCCCTGTGTGAGCTCTTGGAATTATTTGGCTTATAGCCTCTCTAATTGTTCTTTCCCCTGTACAGGTGTTTTTAGCACAGTCTCCTGGAGTTTTGCTCTAAGCATCACCATATTGGACTTTGATCAAAGACTCAAGGGGAAACCATATACAAATTTCTGGAACTTTAAAAAAATCTTTCTCTTGGGTACACTGTGTCCTGCAGATTTTAGTTTGCCTTAAGCTCCAAAAAATCTGATTCTTGTTTCCTCAAGTCAGAAAGTTGACCAGACTTTGTTGGGGTTCCTTCTTCATGTGTACTGTACTCTGTTAATTGTCTCCAGGAGGAAAGTCTGGATAATTGTAGACTCAATTAATTTATTTCTCTCAGAAGTCAGTATTTTACTGCCTGTTGTCCCACTGTTTGAAAATAGTTGTTTGTTACATTTTGTCCAGTTTCCTAGTTGTTTGTGGTAGGAAGTTAGTTCTGAACTCCTATTCCTTCGTGGCCCTAAGTGGAATTCCAAAAGTCATTGTTATCTTTTTTCTCCTGTTTGTAAGATACCTTGTTTTTCTTGATGCATTCTTTTGTCATTGAATTTCAGCAATTTTATTAAGAGCCATGGTTTCCTTTGTGTTTACACTGTTTGAGGATCCCTGAGCTTCTTGAATCTATAGGCCTTTGGAAGATTTGGCCATGATTTATTCTGTTGTCCCGTCTTTTCTCCATTTACATGTATGTTAGACTATTTGATGTTTCCCAAAAGTCACTGAGATTTTGCTCATTGTTTTCCACATTTTTTTTCTTTCTATGCTAGGTTTTTGCATTATTTTTTATTTTATATGTTCAGGTTTTCTTCTGCAGTATCTAATTTGCAGTTAAGTGAAATTTTTAATTTCAGAAAAGTTTTTTCTCTAGATATATCATTCATTTGTTATTAAGACAATTTATCTTTTCATTATACTCATGTTTTTCTTTTAATACTTGAAAATATTTGTCATAGCTGGTTTAATGTCTGTTTATGCAATAATATCCACTTTTGGGGGGGTATATTTCTATTGATCAATTTTTCTCCTGGTTGTGGGTCACATGTTTGGTTTTTGTGGGGTTTTTTGTACATACCTAGTAATTTTTCTTGTAGGTTGGACATTTAGATTTAACATTATTGAGTGTCTGGATATTATTGTCTTCCTTTAAAGGGTGTTTTAGCAGGCATATAAGTTATTTGTGATTGAACTTCATTCTTTGGAGGCTTATTTTTAAGCTTTGTTAGGGTTGCTTTTTAGTACCCTTTACTCTTGGGCTAATTTAGCCCTACTTTTAAGGCAGAACTCTTCTGGAATCTCTCCTAAAGACCCCATAAGTTCATTGAGATCTTTCTACTCTGGCTGCTTGGAACTTGAACATCTTCCCAGCCTTGTTGTGAGCGCTGTGTGAATAGTTATATTTACAGCTCACTAGAAGATGTCTTTTCCTTGGTAAATTTTCTTTATCTGGTTCTCTGATATCTCACCCTACATATGTCCATATTGGTATTCAACCAGAAATTTAGAGGAATCACTATACAGACTTTTGGAACTTTTTTTCTATTTATAGGCCTCTCCTTGCCAGTACAGTGTCTTGCAAATTCTAGCTATTTAGCCTCTACAGACTCTGAGCTCCATCTTAAATCATCAAGGCTGCTGTACACTAATTGGGTTCCTCCTCCCCACACCAAGGTTCTAAAAGTTCCCCCAGGCAGAAATCTATGGTTATTTTTAGGCTTACCTCATTTATTTTCCTTCTCTGAGGGATCACAGTCCTGTGCTTTCTTTTGTCTAATGTCTTAAAATAATACTTTAATATATTTTGCCTAGTTTTAATAGTGAGAGCATGTCTAATACCACTTACTCCAGTATTACCAGAACTAGAAGTAATCAATATATTTTATTTTTATTTACATCAATTTTTAAATAAATATTTTATTATATAAGTGTAATTTAATATATTCTCCCATTAAAACAATTATGGAAAAGTTAGTTTCCTTTTAGTAAATTTCCTAATCTTAGGCTTCTTTCGTTCTTCAAATCTAGCCAATAATATCAACTTGGTACACAGCCTGTAAGGTACCTTTTCTATCCATTTATATATGTATGTTTCCATAGAAAAGTTGTAATATTGGTTTTCTTTAGGTTGTATATGCTTTTAGTATCGTAATTCAGAGTATATTTAGTTCTCTTTCACTTGGTTTAAAAAAAAACAGTGTGTGTTAGAGGTGTACCTTATTATTAAAACAAATCTATTTCATATTCTTTATATGTTGATATAGTTAATATATTAAATAATGTAATATTTTTATATGGTAATATTTTCAGCAAGAATAGCGATTGGTCCTCAGTAGCTCATCTTCTGGACATATTGCAAATGCTTTCCATTTTTTTTCCAGGCCTTTCCAGCCACATTTTCAGAAATGTTGACCTATTTCTCTCTGCCCCAAGTACTCCTCTTGCCTGGAGACAGACAGACTTCACATCCACCCCTAATAGTTGCCCAGGGCCCTTTTTTGCTTCTATTTTCCACAACTTTGGCATGGGCCATTCTTTGTGTTGTTCTCATCTGTTATGTACTTGAATACAGTATGCTCTTGTTTCCCTCATTAATCTCTCAAAGGTTCCTTACAATTTTTGGTCCATTGAAATCTCCCCATCCATATTTTCTCATTCATCTATTGATTCCTTTTTTTGAAAAATCTTTTGTAGGTTCTGTGGTTTGATAGGGAGTATAGGCTGGAATATGTACTCACTTTGCTATCTTGAAACCAAGAATTACATTTCTCTCTGCCTGAATTTTCTCTTTATCATTTTATCATAATCTAGACTAAGATTAAACCTTTGTATGTTTGCGTAACGCTCTTGTGAATAGACATGTATTAGGGAGCAGTAAGATGTTTGAGCTAGAGAGTATTGCTAGCATCTCCTCTTCTGTTCCTAACCTTACTTCTGTTCAGTAATATCCTCTTCATATTGCCATGTACTTTCCTGGCCCTCATTATTCTTGTATTGACATGGGAAGTTCCATTTGTTAACCAGAATTGGAGTTTAGGCATCATGAATAAAACTGTAAAGTTTCTCTTTGGGCAACTATAAACCCTTCCCAACAGATTTTCTATTTGCCATTGAAATATTTTCAACCCATGTTGCAGATTTTTAAAACATTAGAATTGGAAATTTTTAAACCTTTTAACAAAAGTTTTCTTTCACCGTTATAATCTTGAATTTGGTTTAGCACTAATTATTATTTTGGCATATAAGATACTGCTGTATACAATATACAAAATAATGAAATGTGATCTAACCTATAACAGTAGCTCAAGTCCCTTCCACTTTTAATTTATATTTTGATTTTTTGGGCTCATGACCAAAGTTAGATTAACATGACTTCTTTATAGATCTTTCCAATATGTAAATAAATTACACTGAAACTTTTTGTCTACACTGGGCAACAATTTAGTACCTTAAGATCTACTGATGGAGGAGAAAAATGATGTAAGGTCCAGAGGAACCATCTTGGGATATTAAACAAAAATTCTGGGTGATCCTGGCTCTAAGTCACAATCTAATGTAGATTATTCAGTGAAAATATCTTAAAGAGATTCAGTCCTTTTTCATTCATAGCACTGTGAATACAAACTTCTAAGTCATGCTTAATAATTTCCTTGTTGTTTGTTACTTTGTTGTAACCTGATTATAGTAACTAGTAGTGCAACCACTTTGGAAATATAAAAGAGAACTATTCTTTGGCAACTTGCAGAGCTACTTCTGTTTAAAATCTGATCCTGAGAATGGATATGTGGACAGGAGCCTACCCTTGTGCTGTTCTTGTCAATCAGCCCTTTCTGTCATTTCACAGAATGAAATTCTGTAGACCCAGAAGGGACCTGAGCAGTTATGTAGCAGTGTTTTAGGGGAAAAGAAACTGAGAGTCAGAGAGGTAAAGCAGCTGCCCTACGGTCATAGAGGTAGTAAAGAACCACATATCTTCACCCTGGCCTGCCCTGAATTTTTTTGACATGTTGAGAAGTCATCGTGTCTCAACTATATATCACATTTATTTCTACAAATCTACTTCAAAAGGCTAAAATTGTCTCTTTTTGAAATTTTTGTTGTACTTACACAGCTGAAATTTAGTCAGAACCTTTCTAGCTTCCTGTACAATTATTCCTCTTCTCCCATTCTCTTAAACTTTTCTTGAGCATCTTGATAGAGAATACAGCAACTCCTTTATTCTGTCATTAGAATCCAGACAGAATCAGAGATTGAAGGCTGGGGAAAGTTGTCATGAATAGTAGTATTTTTACTCACACACAGAAAAAAATAGGGCACCAGATTTGTCCATTCAGTAACTTTCTGCTCAATTTCAAATTTAATTTGATGAACTCAATGAAATGGAGGAATCTTTTTTTTTTTTTTTGGTCAATTTAAACGTGGCTATTGCCTGAAAAAAACACCTTTTCTTTCTGGGTTTGTCTCTTTGGCAATGGGAGTAAGGAGAGGAGGGCAGCATGTATTTCCTTCCTATCTAAAATTGAAAGTATTTTTTTGTGTTTTACTCAAATATGAATTTTGTGTAATAAATTCTGAACTAGTCATGACTAATATGCATTTTGATATAACAGGATAGACATGATTCAGCTGATGATCAAAATATTTGTCATGTGTGGCATATGGATATAGAAGCCCTTCCAGAATGGATACACTGCCTAATACAAAAAGTAAGTTCCATAGTTTCTGAGTAAAATTAGGAATATACTACCTTCAGAAAGTTTTCATCCTCGTTTTAGAGCTATTTTTCTTGGATGCATTGTTTCAAGAGACATGAAAGGGTGTGTAACTTGATTATGCTTACTGGTTTCTTCATTATTACTGGAGTGCTCTGAGTACTTTTATACCTCAGACTTTGCACTTGGTATTTCCCCTTCTTTGAATTCTCTTCCCACAACTACTCACCTGTTTCTTCATTTCCTTAGGTCTTTATTCTCAGTGAGGCATTGCCTGGCCAATCTATCAGCTGCCTCTCCCCACTGTTACCACTCTCAACACTTCCTTTCTCCCTTCTCTACTTTATATACCTATCTGTGTTTTACACACACATTATAAGTGATATATAGAACTTTAAATATGCTTAAGTATATATGACATATAAATTATTATACACATTCATACGCATATCCACATATGCATATATATACACACACACACAAAGGGCTTACTGATCTTGTTAGTTACCTAGCTCCTCTACTAGCATATAAACTCCATGAAGTCAGAAGGTTTTATATTTTGTTCATTAGGTACTATATCCTCAGCACCTAGAACAGTACCTATTGAGTGAATGAAATATCCTATGTGTCTCATTACACAAATGTAAAATAAACTGGAAAATTAATGACTCTTATTGGCACAATCAGTATCAAAAAACCCCACTTTTAAGGATCCTTAATGAAATATTATGAATAGGAATTCATCTTGTCAGTGTGGCATCATTATTAATCTCATAATTCAAAACAGCTAAGTATTAGAAAAGTATAAGTAATATGATTTTTGGAACAATATAGTTGCCTTTCTCCACTGACTAACTTACTTTTTTTTGTTAAAGAAGTAACATTAGCTAGATATCCCTTGCATCCATTCTCACATTGTAATGATTTCCTGGGAAAATGCCAGTGCACTGCTTATTAGTGTCCTGAACTTTAGAAAATGTATTAGGACACTGTAGATGTCCTACTATCTCTGTTGAAAAGATAACTTTAAGTTAGTTCATTATTAATTTGTAATCTGAGTATAGAAAATGAAGTAACTGATGTATGCAACCAATATCTTTTGGTTGTATGTAAAAAGGCAGGAAGAGCTTTATTCTGTTGGTTGGGTAAAGTTCCCTCCCAGAGTGCTTGGTATGCAAGAAGTGTATCAAAACAGACACTTTTCTGTGAGATTTTACTTGCAAATTAAGCTCTGTAGACTGATTTGCTTCCTGGTTCCATAGTGTATTTTTCTTTTCATTAGTTCACACTGTATCCATATTCAGCCTATTGTTTAAGAGACTCTTAGAATTCTTAGGAGTATCATTTAGATGGGTGTGATGTGCAATATGTTATCATTCTAGACCTTTGGAGCTTCTTATCTCTGGAAGGCTTGTTTCCATCTAGTAGACTGTTCTGTCTACTAATCAGAAAACAGAATGCTGGCCTTTTCTGTGGCATAGAAAACTTTCATGTGGTCGGCTTTAAAAAACAAACAAACAAAACCACAAACAAAAAAACAGCTCACATTCTTTGGTTACTTTACAAAGAAAGAATTGTTTTTATTTTCCTTTATTACCTGTAGGCCCAGTGGACAGTTGGAAAACTGAATTGCCCTTTCTGTGGGGCCCGTTTAGGGGGCTTTAATTTTGTCAGCACTCCAAAATGTTCCTGTGGCCAGCTTGCAGCTGTACATCTCTCCAAAAGCCGGACCGATTATCAGCCAACATGGTCAGGCCGACTAATGAGACCCTCGCTGAAATACTTGTCACATCCTAGAGTTCAGTCAGGTTGTGACAAGGAAACTCTGCTGACAGGTGACGCCTCCAAAAACAGAAATCACGGGCTTTTAAACATGGCCCAAAATAATAATGGTCCTGGAAGATTAACGGAAGCACTCTGCCTGGAGGTACGGTCAACATATTTCAAGACGAAGAACGAAAAACTGCTCTTCAAAGCAGATCCAAAATGTCAGCTTTTTGTTCCGCAGCTTGTGACTGGCAGATACACTACAAAAGCTTTTCATAGAAAATCACATAGCTTGGATCTGGACATCAGTGAGAAACTGACTTTATTACCCACTTTATATGAAATCCATAGTAAGACTACTGTGTATCCCAGGCTAAATGAAACGCAGCCTATTGACCTTTCGGGCTTGCCTTTAGAATTGAGTAAAAATAACCGTTCCTTTCAGATTTCACCCAGTTTTGATCCTAATATGCTGCTGCAAAGATTTTCAGTGACTCCCCGTGAGACTCAGACACAAAGAGGAGGAGAATTTCAGTGTGGTCTAGAAGCTTCTGCAGTGTACTCTGGCCATGCTAGTTCTAACAATCTGACTTTCCTGATGGACCTGCCCTCAGCTGGCAGGAGCACACTGGAGGCCCCAGACCAGGAAGAGCACCTCTCTCCTCTGGACTTCCTGCACTCAGGCAGTTTTTCATTGGGTTCCATTAATCAGAGGCTCAATAAGAGAGAAAAGAGCAAGCTGAAGAATCTGAGACGGAAACAACGAAGGCATGAAAGATGGCTGCAGAAGCAGGTAATTTTTAAAAGAGTTTACTAAAAATTCTGTATTATAAATGTCAGGCTTTGGGGAGAGGAGCTAACTTTGAATTACCTATATTATAAAAACTTGATTTGAGTGATGTTTGAAATGACATTTCTCCCAGGTGAACTTAATGATCATGTAGCTCTATTATAACTGACATGTATAACCATGTCTCTGTGCTTACACATGTTCAGAAAATGCCCTTTTGTGAAGTTTTTCCCAATTTTGCTAATATTTTGTAGGAACATTCATCTCATGATATTGAGACTAGGTTTTCATACACATTTTAAATATATTCATGTTGGGATTGTTTTGCAGTGCTGTTTTTTCAGGTTAAATTGAAACAAAAATATTTCCCAAAGTAAATCCAATGTAGTGACAAATTCATTCACTTTCATTACATTTAGTTTAAATGGATATTTTCAAGCAGCCCTGTTTAATTATGTGCCCACATGAGCCAGATATGGTTAACTGTGCTAAATTGTGAAAATTATCTAAAGGATAATTGACCCTTACTGTAATTTTATAGGAGAGGGTGTTTCTCTGTGGTTTGAACTCCTATACCTATAATGATATGTTCAGGGGTGGGGTATGTGAAGGAAACCAATATTAGGCACTGGGGAAACCAGTTAAAACCAGTGGATGAGGTACTTATGAAAATTTAGAAGTTTGAGGACCAGCTTATTTCTGTATAAACTATTTTTGCAAATTGCCTTCATTATTTGGTCATAATAGATAGCAGTTCTTATTAATTAGTATATTGAATATTAACAGTGTCCTCAGAGCTAAAATACAGAAAGCTACAACTTTACATAATAGTTCATTCTTAGTTAAGTAAACTCATTATTGTTTATGATCCTAGTCATGGACTGAATAAAATAAAATTACTGCATTAAGTGCTTCAATCATATTAGGTATTTTTCATCTTTTGGTTAGATAGTATAAATAATTGTTTTTGTATTTTTGACTGGTTTCTGACAAAAGCATTTCAATTTGTTTTCTTTGCAAGTGATGGTGTAATGTGACATCAAAGCATATACTGTAGGATGTAAAAAAGAATATGTTTTAGCACCATTATAATATACTTTGTAGTTTAACTTATCAAAGCTATAAAATTCAAAAATTTTATTGAAAATTTGACTTAAACCTAGATAAATTGGAGATGATCATATGTTATGTTAAGTGAACAGAACAAATACCTTAAAAACAATGTGGAGGGTTCTAAAATAATTCTCTGAACAAATAGAGAGTTCAAAGAAGTATGAAAATTATACTTGTTCTGTGCTGTAAATATGCAAATAACATTTTTACAATTTTCAAAATGTGTATAATTCTTAGGCTAGGTACTTCTGAAAACCTGTTATATTTTTAATCATTTTCTAGCATAGGAACACTCTTTTTCACACGGTTGAAAGCAAAGTAAGACCAAAATTAACGGTCCTTTTTTTTTTTGATAAGGTTTCTTTTATTCATTCACACACATGTGATTTAACCAATCTGCTTAGCTAACTGATCAAAGTGAATGAGTCTTAGTCAGACCTATGACGGGTTAGTACAGGAATGATATGGTTTGGTTGATTGCACAGGAGCTACAGGCAAACAAATGCCCAATGTGTCCTTAGCAAAGAAAATCTAAAAACAGGTAGCAGCATAGAAATGACATGAATTCACAGTGTGAATACACACTGTGGTTTGAGTCAGAAGGAAGAATTTTTAGTAGTTTTACTAATTCAAGGAAAAGGATAAATCCTAGGAAGAGTTGATATTCGAGAAAAATTAATGGCTTAGCTATTCGGCTCGTTTAATGTTTAATAAAGATTAGTTGATTCTAAAACAGATATCAGATATCTGTTTTGTATATCATGCCTTTGGGTAATGACTTCAAAACAGATCCTGCCCCTTTTTTAATGAGAAAGATATGCATACAAGATATAAAGAAAAAGTTACCTATTATTAATGGTAATCTTTTTAAAGTTTAAAATAATTGGTTGGGATATCTAGATTTCTGACTTTCATTTGACATTTTAAATTTTTTTGTGTGTAAACTAGACAACTTTCTGTGGCAGATACCATGATAGAAAATGTTAATGATGCTACAAAAAGTTACTTAAATTTTTGAAGCTTAGGGATGTAAATGAGATTATTGTTAAAGCAGACACTACAGCCAGTTTTCAGTGTTTTTGATCAGCAAATGTTAATTGAGCATCTACTTTGGGGAAA
>NW_006769542.1:759901-798826 GCF_000442215.2 Lipotes vexillifer | reverse complement strand
TTTTTTTTTTTTTTTTTTTTTGCGGTACGCGGGCCTCTCACTGCTGTGGCCTCTCCCATTGCAGAGCATAGGCTGTGGACACACAGGCTCAGCGGCCATGGCTCACAGGCCCAGCTGCTCCGCGGCACGTGGAATCTTCCTGAACCGGGGCACGAACCCATGTCCCCTGCATCGGCAGGCGGACTCTCAACCACTGCGCCACCAGGGAAGCCCCGCAAACCCTTTTTTTATTCAACACAGTCTTTTTGGTTTTGGTTTTCTCTTTTAATTATCATGCAATAAAGCTGATTTATTCTTGGCATACAGCATTATAATTTAAACATATGTATAGATTCATATAATAACCACCACAGTGGGGGTCCAGAACAGTTCCATCAGCCCCACCCCAAATTTCCCTTGTGCCTTTATAATTGTGCCATGATTATATCTTTATAATCACACCCTTGTCCCATCCCTAATTCCTGAAGACCACTGATCTGTTCTCCATTACTTTAGTTTGTCTTTTTGATAATTTTATAAAATAATGTAATGTTATAAAATTAGAACATATAGTATATAATGTTTTGAGACTGGCTTCTTTTTACTTAGCATAATTACCTGTGAGATTCATCCAAGTTGTTGCATGTATCTCTAGTTTGTTATTCTTATTCCTTAATAGTATTCCATTGTATGAATGAACCACAGTTTATCCATTTACTTGTTGAGCAGAAGTAGGTTATTCCAGGTTTTGGCAATTATGAATAGAGCTGTTATAAACATTCATGTACAGGTTTTTGTGTGAACCTAAGCTTTCGTTTCTCTAGGGTAAATGTCCAGGAGTGGGATTGCTGGATCATATGGTAAGTAACTGTCAAATTGTTTTTCTGAATGGCTATACTATTTTGTATTCCAAGCAGCAATGTATGAGAGTTCCTTTTGCAGTGTATCCTCACAAACACCTGGTACTCTTAAAATTCTGACATTAATAGATACATAGTGGTATCACATTTTGGTTTTAGTTTGCATTTCCCTAATGACATTTCCCTAATGATGTTCACCATTTTTCAAGTGCATATTTTGTCATTTATATATATTGTTTAGTGAAGTATCTTTTCAAATCTTTTAGTCATTTTCTTAATTGGGTTGTGTTCTTTGTGTTGAATTTTGAAAGTTCTTTATATACTTTGGATGTATGTCCTTCACTGAGTACGTGATTTGTAAAGATTATCTCCCAGTCTGTAGCTTGTACTTTTATTCTCTCAGAAAGAATTTTTTTTCCTATAGAAGAAACATTTAATTTTGATGAAGTCCAGTTTCGCAAATTTATTTTTAATGGATCATGCTTTTGGTGTCCTATCTAAGAACTCTTTGCCTAACCCTAGGTTATGAAGATTTTCTCCTATGGTTTCTTATAAAAGTTATATAGTTTTAAGTTTTATATTGAGAATTATGCCTCATTTTGAGTTTTTTTTAATAAGGTGTGCGATTTAGGTTGAGGTCCCTTGTTTTGCATAGAGATGCTTGATTGTTCCAGAACTATTTGTTGAAAACACTGTCCTTTCTCCGTTGAAATGCTTTTTCAGCTTTGTCAGAAATCATCTGGCTCTATATGTGTGGTCTTTTTCTGGACTCTCTATTCTGTTCAGTTTATTTCTCTGTCTCTCCCTTTGCCAATAGACCTCTTTCTTGTTTATTGTAGCTTTATACTAAGTCATTAAAATAGGGTATTGTGATTCCTCCAACCTTATTTTTCATTTTCAAAATTGTTTTATTCTAGTTCCTTTGCCTTTCCATATAAAATTTAGACTCAACATTTTTATCTTTACAAAAAGTAGATCAACTTGGGGAGAACCAAAATCTTTACTGTGTTTATTTTTCCAGTCCATGAACATGATATGTCTCTCCTTTTATTTAGGTCTTTGATTTCTTTCATCAGTATTTTGCAGTTTTCAGCATTCAGAATGTGTACATATAGTTAGATTTATACCTAAGTATTTACTTTTTCTGTTATTGTTAATTTAAAAAATTGTTTTGATTTATAATTGTATTTCGCTAGTTTACAGAAACATAATTGATTTTGTTTTGACTTTATATCTTGTGCTGTTGATAGTACAGATCTTTGACATCTCTTGTCAGATTTATCCCTAAGTATTTATATTTTTATACTGTTTATACTGTTGGTAAATAGTATTATTTTATTAAATCTTAATTTCCATTTGTTCATGAATAATATATAGAAATACAATTGATTTTTGGTGTTGATCTTATATCTTACAACCTTTCTAATTTTACCTATCAGGAATAGCAGGGGTTTTGTAGATTTCCCTGGGTTTTCTACTTAGATGATCATGTCTGCAAATAAAAAGTCTTACTTCTTCCTTTCCAATTTGATTGTTTCTTTTTTTGTGTTATTGAGTGAGCTAGAACATCTAGTACAGTGTTGAGTAGAAGTGATGAGAGCAGGTATCCTTGTCTTTTTCCTGATGTTAGGAGGAAAGCACTCAGTCTTTCACCATTAAGTATTATGTTAGGTATGGGTTTTAGGTAGATGCCCTTTATCAGGCTGAGGAAGTTTTCTTCTATTCCTAGTTTGCTGGAAGTTTTATCATGAGTGGATGTTGAATTTTGTTCAATGCTTTTTCTGTATGAACTGATATGATTATGTGTTTTTAATGTGAATATTAAGTGATTATCAGATATTGAGCCAGTGTTTCATTCCCACAGTAAATACTTTGTTATGTTGTATTTTTCTTTCTGTATATTGCTGGATACTACTTGCCAGTATTTTTTGAGAGTTTTTTTAGTTTCTTTGTTTTTTTGCCTCTGTACATGAAGGATTTTATCCTGATGCTTACTCTGTTTTTGTACAGTCTTTTTCTAATTTGATATCATAGTAGTGCTGGCCTTATAAAATGAATTAAGAATTGTTCTTTCCTGTTGTGTTTTATGGAAAATATTGTGAAAAATTAATATTTCTTTTCCTTAAATATTTGGTAATGAAACTACCTGGGCCTGGAGGTTTTGGGGGTGGGTGTGGGTGAAGGAGGTGAATTTAACTATGAATTCAGTTTCTTTAATGTTTATAGGACAATTCAGGTTGTCTATTTCATATTGGATAATTTTGGTAGTTGTTTTCAATGAATTATCTAAGTTGTTGAAAATATGTGTGTAGAATGTTCATAGTATTCCCTTATTATCCCTTTAATGTCTGTTGGGTCTGTAATGATATCCCCTTTTCAATCCTGATAATAGCAATTTGTGTCTTGTCTCTCCTCTCCCCGCCTCCCCTCGCCTCTTGCTTTTAGTTTTGCTAGAGGTTTATCAATTTTACTGATCTTTTCAAAGAACCAGCTTTTGATTTCAATTATATTTTTCTATTACTTTTTGTTTTCAAAGTCATTGATTTCTGGTCTTACTTTTATTACTGACTTCCTTCTGCTTGCTTTGACTTTATTTTCCTTTCTCTTATAAAATATTTTTAATAGGAGAAACTTTAATGGGAGAAGTTTTCGATTGGAAATCCTTTTTTATCTCATCTAAGCATTTATTTCTATAAATTTCCCTTTAGTTACTGCATGAGCTACAACCCATGACTTTTATGTTGTGTTTTTAATTCAATTCAAACTGTTTTCTAAGTTCCTTTGAGACTTTTGTTGGCCCACGTAGTTTGTCTAAGTGGCTAGTATAATCATGCAAAGACTGAAATATTAGCATTCTGAGGAAATTTTAAAACTTCATCCTGTGGAAGAATATTTCTTCCTCTGGATTGAGAGAATGTAAAGCTGCCACTAGTTTAGCTGTATAATATTTTAAAATAATTCTATTTAAACATTTTGTTTGTCCTGCTGTGTTGACGTTTTTTAACCTTGAGCTTATTTAATACGAATAAAAGAAAATGTCTCTTTAAAACCCACAGGAAACTATTGTGAAAAGAGTTTACCTTACATTTCTGTGGCATGTTGTGCATGAAAATATAAAATAATTGACCAAGTATCATGGTTTTTACTAAATCAGTGAACCATCTACAATGATTATATTGCATTGTTCTGAGTTAACTAAATGAGTTAAGACTACTTGTATTATTACGAGAGTGTGATTTAGGCACTGGGGAGAATATAGGTCAATAAATTATATTAAAGACCTACTCATATGTGTTTACCTAGAGAAGGTATGCATTTTCCACAAAGGCATTGTTTCATTTTCCTGGATTTGCACATAGGGATAATTTTTCACAGATTTTGAAGGAGTCCACCTAATCTTTTATCACTTGATTCATCATGTTGAAATCATACACAAATCATATTCTACATATATTTTTGGTTATATTTTTAAAATAAAATTTTTGTGCTTCTGAATCATAATAGTAATTCATGTATTGAACAGTTATTCCCCATTTGTTCTGTTTCTAAAGAAGAAAATTAATGGTTTATTGAAATAAAAAGCTTCAATAATGAAAACAATTAAAATTTTAATTAGATGACACATTTTACTGGAATTTTCCATCGTGTGTGTGTGTGTGTGTATATATATATATATATATACACACACACACACACACACACACACACAAACACCCACCACACACAATTCTTTATCTGTTCACCTCTTGATGGACACTTAGGTTGCTTTCGTATCTTGGCTGTAGTATATATGCTGCTGTGAAGATTGGGGTGTGTGTATCTTTTTGAATTAGTGTTTTTGTTTTCTTCAGATATGTACCCAAGAATGGAATTGCTGGTTCATATGGTAGTTTTATTTTTAGTTTTTTGAGAAACCTCCATACTGTTTTCCATAGTGCCTGCACCAATTTTCATTCTCAGCAGGAGTGCACTGAGGGTTCCCTTTTTTTTTTTTTTTTTTTTTTTTTGCGGTACGCAGGCCTCTCACTGTTGTGGCCTCTCCCATTGTGGAGCATAGGCTCCGGACGCGCAGGCTCAGCGGCCATGGCTCACGGGCCCAGCCGCTTCTCGGCATGTGGGATCTTCCCGGACTAGGGTACGAACCCGCGTCCACTGCATCAGCAGGTGGACTCTCAACCACTGCGCCACCAGGGAAGCCCTGAGGGTTCCGTTTAATCCACATCCTTCCTAACATGTGTTATTTATGGTCTTTTTGATGATAGCCATTCTGACAGGTGTAAGGTGATACCTCATTGTGGTTTTGATTTGTCTGATGATTAGCAGTGTTGAGCATCTTTTCATGTGCCTGTTGGCCATCTGTATATCTTCTTTGGAAAAATATCTATTCAGGTCTTCTGCCCATTTTTTGATTGGGTAGTTTGGTTTTTTGTTTGTTTGTTTTGCAATACGTGGGCCTCTCACTGTTGTGGCCTCTCCTGTTGCGGAACACAGGCTCCAGATGCACAGGCTCAGCGGCCATGGCTCACAGGCCCAGCCACTCCGTGGCATGTGGGATCTTCCCGGCCCAGGGCACGAACCCGTGTCCCCTGCATCGGCAGGTACACTCTCAACCACTACACCACCAGGGAAGCCCCAGTAGTTTGGTTTTTTGATATTGAGTTAAATGAGCTGTTTATATATTTTGGATATTAACCCCTTATTGGTCATATCATTTGCAAATTCTTTTTTCCTATTCAGTAGATTGTCTTTTCTTTTCTTTTTTTTTTTTGATGGTTTCTTTTGCTGTGCAAAAGCTTTTAAGTTTAATTAGGTCCTGTTTATTTTTGCTTTTATTTCTTTTGCCTTAGGAGACTGATCCCTCAGAATGTTACAATTTGTGTCAAAAAGTATTCTGCCTATGTTCTTTTCTAGGAGTTTTGTAGTTTAAAGTCATACATTTAGGTCTTTAATCCATTTTGAGTTTAATTTTGTATATGGTGTGAGAAAGTGTTCTAATTTCATTCTTTTACATGGATAAGTCCAGTTTTCCCAGCACCACTTGTTGAAGAGACTGTGTTTTCTCTATTGTATATTCTTGCATCCTTTGTGGTAGAGTAATTGACCTTAGGTGCATGGGTTTATTTCTGGGCTCTTTGTTCTGTTGATCTACATGTCTTTTTTTGTGTCAGTACCATTCTGTTTTGATTACTGTAGCTTTGTAGTATTGTCTGAAATCAGCTTTGCTCTTTTTTTCTCAAGATTGCTCTGGCAATTTGAGGTCTTTTGAGGTTCCAGATAAATTTTAGGATTATTTGTTCTAGTTCTGTGAAAAATGTCATGGGTATTTTGTTAGGGATTGCATTAAATCAGTAGATTGCCTTGGGTAGTGTGGTAATTTTAATAATATTATTTCTTCCAATCCATGAACATGGGATCTTTCCATTTATTTGTATCATCTTCAGTTTCTTTCTTCAGTGTTGCATGGTTTTCAGACTACAGGTCTTTCACCTCCTTGGTTAACTTTATTCCTAGGAATTTTACTCTTTTTGATGAAAATTTAAATAGAATTGTTTTCTTGCTTTCTCTCTCTGATAGTTCATTATTCGTGTATAGAAAAGAACAGATTTTTATATATTAATCTTGTATTCTACAACTTTACTGAATTCACTTATTCTTGTAGTTTTTGATGGAGACATTAGGATTTTCTGTATATACTACCATGTGATCTGCAAATAATGACAGTTTTACTTCTTCCCTTCTAATTTGGATGCCTTTTCTTTTCTTTTTTTTCCTTGCCTGATTCCTTTGGCTCTGTTAAAAAGGAGCAGTGAGAGTGAGTATCCTTGTCTTGTTCCTGATTTTAGAAGAAAAGCTTTTAGCTTTTTACTGTTAAATATGATGTTAGCTGTGGGTTTGTAATAAACAGCCTTTATAATGTTGAGATTTGTGTCCTGTAGACCTAATTTGATGAGATTTTATCATGAATGGGTGTTGTCAAATGCTTTTTCTGCATTTATTGAGATGATAGTGTGACTTTTATCCTTCATTTGGTTAATGTGGTGTGTCACATTGACTGATTTCTGGGTATTGAACCATCCTTTCACTCCTGGAATAAATCCCACTTGATCATGGTTTTTAATCCTTTTTATGTATCATTGAATTTGGTTTATCAGTATTTTGTTGAAGATTTTACATCTGTATTCATCAGAGATAAAGGCCTCTAATTTTGGTGGGGTTTTTTTGTAGTTTTTTGGTCTGGTTTTGATATCGGGTAATTATGGCCTTATAGAATGAATTTGAGAGTGTTCCATTTTCTTCAGTTTTTTTGGAATAGTTTGAGAAAGATAGGTATTAGCTCTTACTTATATGTTTGCTAGAATTCCCCTGTAAAGCTATCTGGTTCTAGACTTTTGTTTGCTGGGAGTTTTTTTTTTTATTATTACAAAGTCAGTTCTACTACTAGTGATTGGTCTGTTCTGATTGTCTATTTCTTCTTGATTCAGTCTTTGAAGGTTGCATGTTTCTAGAAACTTGTTCATTTCTTCTAGGTTTTCCAGTTTTTTGGCATATAGCTGTAGTATTCTCTTATTTTTTGTGTCTCTGTCATACTGGATGTTATTTGTCCTTTTTCATGTCTTATTTTGTTTATTTGGGTCCTCTCTTTTATTGTTGTTGATGAGACTGTCTAAAGGCTTATCAACTTTATGTTTTCAAAAAACAGCTCTTGGTTTCATTGGTTTTTCTTCTTTTTTGCCTCTCTTTTATTTATGTTCTTGTTAATCTCTATTATTTCCTTCTTTCTGCTGATTTTATACTTGTTTATACTTCTTTTTCTAATTACTTTAGATGGTAGGTTAGGTTGTTTAATTGAGATTTTTCTCATTTCTTGAAATAGACCTATATCACTATAAGCTTCTCTCTTAGAACTTCTTTTGGTGCATGCCATGGATTTTGGAAGGTTGCGGAGTTATTTTCATTTGTCTTGAGGTATTTTCTGATTTTCTCTTTGATTTATCATTGACCCATTTTTTTTTTTTAGTAGCATTTTGTTTAGTCTCCATGTATTTTTGTGTTTTTACCATTTTTCTTCCTGCAGTTAATTTCTGGTTTCATTCTGTGTTGCCAGAAAAAATACTTGGTATAATTTATATCCTCTTAAATTTGTTGAGACTTATTTGTGGCAAAGTATGTAATATATCCTGGAGAATGTTCCATTTGCACTTGAATGTGTTTTCTGCTGTGTTTGGTTGAAATGTCCTATAGATATCTATTAAGCCCAACTGGTCTAATGTGTCTTTTAGGACTGCTTTTCCCATATTGATTTTCCCATATTTCCCATATTGATTTTCTGTCTGAATGATCTCTCCAATTATGTAAGTGGGTGGTTAAAGTCTCCTACTATTACTGTATTATTGTCAGTTTCTCTCTTTATGTCTGTTAATATTTGCTTTATATATGTAGATGCTCCTATTTTAGATATGTATATGTTAGTGAGTTTTATATACAGTTCTTGTATTGATTCCTTTTTCATTATATAAAGCCCTTCTTTTTGTTATACACTTTGTTTTACTGTCTACTTTGTCTCATATGAGTTTTGCTACCCCAGCATTCTTGTTGCTATTTACATGAAATATCTTTTTCCAGCCTCTCACTTTCAGACTATATGTGTGTTTAGCTCAGAAGTGAGTCTCTTGTAGTCAGCAGATAGATGGCTCTTGTTATTTGTAACCAGTCAGCCCTCTCTGTGTCTCTTGATTGGAGCATTTAGTCCACTGACATTTACAGTGATTTTTAATATGTAGGTACTTACTGCCATTTTGTTACTTGTCTTCTGGTAGTTTTTGTAGTTCCTCTCTGTTCTACTTTTAGTCTCTTCCCTTGTGGTTTAATTATTTTTTAGTGGTATGCTTATGTTCCTTTCTATCTGGTTTTTGTATTTTTATTGTAGGTTTTTGATCTGTGGTTATCTTGGGGTTCATATGTGTTAACTAATATTTCTATTTATTTTTCAAAACTGGTTGAAATTTAAGGTAAAACACATTCTAGAAGGTCTACATTTTTCACTCCCCTCCCCCACATTTTTTTTTTAACATCTTTATTGGAGTATAATTGCTTTACAGTGGTGTGTTGGTTTCTGCTTTATAACAAAGTGAATCAGTTATACATATACATATGTCCCCAATCTCTTCCCTCTTGCATCTCCCACCCTCCAACCCTCCGTATCCCACCCCTCTAGGTGGTCACAAAGCACCGAGCTGATCTCCCTGTGCTATGCAGCTGCTTCCCACTAGCTATCTATTTTACGTTTCGTAGTGTATCTATGTCCATGCCACTCTCTCACTTTGTCCCATCTTACCATTGCCCCTCCCTGTATCCTCAAGTCCATTCTCTAGTAAGTCTGCATCTTTATTGCTGTCTTGCCCCTAGGTTCTTCTGACCATTTTTTTTTCTTTTCTTTAGATTGCATATATATGTGTTAGCATATGTTATTTGTTTTTCTCTTTCTGACTTACTTCACTCTGTATGACAGTCTCTAGGTCCATCCACCTCACTACAAATAACTCAGTTTCATTCCTTTTTATGGCTGAGTAATATTCCATTGTATATATGTGCCACATCTTCTTCTTCCATTCATGTGTTGATGGACACTTAGGTTGCTTCCATGTCCTGGCTATTGTAAATAGAGCTGCAATGAACATTTTGGTACATGACTCTTTTTGAATTATGGTTTTCTCAGGGTATATGCCCAGTAGTGGGATTGCTGGGTCGTATGGTAGTTCTATTTGTAGTTTTTTAAGGAACCTCCATACTGTTCTCCATAGTGGCTGTATCAATTTGCATTCCCACCAACAGTGCAAGAGTGTTCCAGTTTCTCCACATCCTCTCCAGCATTTATTGTTTCTAGATTTTTTGATGATGACCATTGTGACTGGTGTGAGGTAATACCTTATTGTAGTTTTGATTTGCATTTCTCTAATGATTAATGATGTTGGGCATTCTTTCATGTGTTTGTTGGCAATCTGTGTATCTTCTTTGGAGAAATGTCTATTTAGGTCTTCTGCCCATTTTTGGATTGGGTTGTTTGTTTTTTGTTGTTGAGCTGCATGAGCTGCTTGTAAATTTTGGAGATTAATCCTTTGTCAGTTGCTTCATTTGAAAATATTTTCTCCCAATCTGAGGGTTGTCTTTTGGACTTGTTTATGGTTTCCTTTACTGTGCAAAAGCTTTTAAGTTTCATTAGGTCCCATTTGTTTATTTTTGTTTTTATTTCCATTTCTCTAGGAGGTGTGTTGAAAAGTATCTTGCTGTGATTTATGACATAGAGTGTTCTGCCTATGTTTTCCTCTAAGAGTTTGATAGTGTCTGGCCTTACATTCAGGTCTTTAAACCATTTTGAGTTTATTTTTGTGTATGGTATTAGGGAGTGTTATAAGTTAATTCTTTTTTTTTTTTTTTTTTTTGCGGTGTGCGGGCCTCTCACCACTGTGGCCTCTCCCATTGTGGAGCACAGGCTCTGGATGCACAGGCTCAGCGGCCATGGCCCCTGGGCCCAGCCACTCCACAGCATGTGGGATCCTCCCAGACCGGGGCACGAACCCATGTCCCCTGCATCGGCAGGTGGACTCCCAACCACTGCGCCACCAGGGAAGCCCTAATTTCATTATTTTACATGTAGCTGTCCAGTTTTCCCAGCACCACTTATTGAATAGGCTGTCTTTTCTCCCTGTATATACTTTGCCTGCTTTATCAAAGATAAGGTGACCATAGGTGTGTGGTTTCATCTCTGGGCTTTCTATCCATTCCATTGATCTATATTTCTCTTTTTGTGCCAGTACCATACTGTCTTGATTACTGTAGCTTTGTAGTATAGTCTGAAGTCACAGAGCCTTATTCCTCCAGCTCTGTTTTTCGTTCTCAAGATTGCTTTGGCTATTCAGGGGTCTTTTGTGTTTCCATACAAATTCTGAATTTCTTTTTTTGTTCTCAAGATTGCTTTGGCTATTCGGGGTCTTTTGTGTTTCCATACAAATTGTGAAATTTTTTGTTCTAGTTCTGTGAAAAATGCCACTGGTAGTTTGTTAGGGATTGCATTGAATCTGTAGATTGCTTTGAGTAGTATAGTCATTTTCACAATGTTAATTCTTCCAATCCAAGAACATGGTATATCTCTCCATCTATTTGTATCATCTTTAATTTCTTTCATCAGTGTCTTATAATTTTCTTCATACAGGTCTTTTGCCTCCTTAGGTAGGTTTATTCCTAGATATTTTATTCTTTTTGTTGCAATGGTAAATGGGAGTGTTTTCTTGATTTCACTTCAGATGTTTCACCATTAGTGTATAGGAATGCCAGAGATTTCTGTGCATTAATTTTGTATCCTGCTACTTTACCAAATTCATTGATTAGCTCTAGTAGTTTTCTGGTAGCATCTTTAGGATTCTCTATGTATAGTATCATGTCATCTGCAAATAGTGACAGCTTTACTTCTTCTTTTCCAATTTGGATTCCTTTTATTTCCTTTTCTTCTCTGATTGCTGTGGCTAAAACTTCCAAAACTATGTTGAATAACAGTGGTGAGAGTGGGCAACCTTGTCTTGTTCCTGATCTTAGTGGAAATGCTTTCAGATTTTCACCATTGAGGGCGATGTTGGCTGTGGGTTTGTCATATATGGCCTTTATTATGTTGAGGAAAGTTCCCTCTATGCCTACTTTCTGCAGGGTTTTTATCATAAATGGATGTTGAATTTTGTCAAAAGCTTTCTCTGCATCTATTGAGATGATCATATGGTTTTTCTCCTTCAATTTGTTAATATGGTGTATCATGTTGATTGATTTGCATATATTGAAGAATCCTTGCATTCCTGGAAAAATCCCCACTTGATTATAGTGTATGATCCTTTTAATGTGCTATTGGATACTGTTTGCTAGTATTTTGTTGAGGATTTTTACATCTATGTTCATCAGTGATATTGGCCTGCAGTTTTTTTGCTTTGTGACATCTTTGTCTGGTTTTGATATCAGGGTGATGGTGGCCTCTTAGAATGAGTTTGGGAGTGTTCCTCCCTCTGCTATATTTTGGAAGAGTTTGAGAAGGAAAGGTGTTAGCTCTTCTCTAAATGTTTGATAGAATTTGCCTGTGAAGCCATCTGGTCCTGTGCTTTTGTTTGTTGGAAGGTTTTAATCACATTTTCAATTTCAGGGCTTGTGATTGGTCTGTTTATATTTTCTATTCCTTCCTGGTTCAGTCTTGGCAGGTTGTGCATTTCTAAGAATTTTTCCATTTCTTCCAGGTTGTCCATTTTATTGGCATATAGTTGATTGTATTAAACTCTCATGATTCTTTGTATTACTGCAGTGTCAGTTGTTTCTTCTCCTTTTTCATTTCTAATTCTATTGATTTGAGTCTTCTCCCTTTTTTTCTTGCTAAGTCTGGCAAATGGTTTACCAATTTATCTTCTCAAAGAACTAGTTTTTAGTTTTATTGATCTTTGCTATCATTTCCTTCATTTCTTTTTCATTTATTTCTGATCTGATCTTTATGCTTTCTTCCCTTCTGCTAACTTGGGGGTTTTCTTGTTCTTCTTTCTCCTCTTGCTTTAGGTGTAAGGGTAGGTTGTTTATTTGATATGTTTCTTGTTTCTTGAGTTAGGATTTTATTGCTATAAACTTCCTTCTTAGAACTGCTTTTGCTGCTTCCCATAGGTTTTGGGTCGTTTTGTTTTCATTGTCATTTGTTTCTAGGTATTTTTTGATTTCCTTTTTGATTTCTTCAGTGATCTCTTGGTTATTAATTAGTGTGTTGTTTAGCGTCCATGTGTTTGTATGTCTTACAGATTTTTTCTGTAATTCATATCTAGTCTTACAGCGTTGTGGTCAGAACATATACTTGATATGATTTCAATTTTCTTAAATTTACCAAGGCTTGATTTGTGACCCAACATATTATCTATCCTGGAGACTATTCCATGAGCACTTGAGAAGAATGTGTATTCTGTTGTTTTTGGATGGAATGTCGTATAAATATCAATTAAATCCATCTTCTTTAATGTATCATTTTAAACTTGTGTTTCCTTATTTATTTTCATTTTGGACGATCTGTCTATTGGTGAAAGTGGGGTGTTAAAGTCCCCTACTATGATTGTGTTACTGTTGATTTCCCCTTTTATGACTGTTAGTATTTGCCTTATATATTGTGGTGCTCCTGTGTTGGGTGCATAAATATTTACAATTGTTATATCTTCTTGGATTGATCCCTTGATTATTATGTAGTGTTCTTGTTTGTCTGTTGTAATAGTCTTTGTTTTGAAATCTATTTTGCCTGATGTGAGAATTGCTACTCCATCTTTCTTTTGATTTCCATTTGCATGGAATATCTTTTTCCATCCCCTCACTTTCACTCTGTATGTGTCCCTAGGTCTGAAGTGGGTTTCTTGTAGACAGCATATATATGGGTCTTGTTTTTGTATCCATTCAGCCAGTCTTTGTCTTTTGGTTGGAGCATTTAATCCATTTACATTTAAAGTAATTATCGATATGTATGTTCCTGTTACCAGTTTCTTAATTGTTTTGGGTTTATTATTGTAGGTCTTTTCCTTCTCTTGTGTTTCCTGCCTGGAAAAGTTCCTGTAGCATTTGTTGTAAAGCTGATTTGGTGGTGCTGAATTCTCTTAGCTTTTGCTGGTTTGTAAAGCTTTTAATTTCTCCATCAAATCTGAATGAGGGGGCTTCCCTGGTGGCGCAGTGGTTGAGAGTCTGCCTGCCGATGCAGGGGACATGGGTTCGTGCCCCGGTCCGGGAGGATCCCACATGCCGCGGAGCGGCTGGGCCCGTGAGCCATGGCCGCTGAGCCTGCGCGTCCGGAGCCTGTGCTCCGCAACGGGAGAGGCCACAACAGTGAGAGGCCCCGCGTACCGCAAAAAGAAAAAAAAAAAAAAAAAAAATCTGAATGAGATCCAGCTGGGTAGAGTAATCTTGGTTGTAGGTTTTTCTCCTTCATCACTTAAATATGTTCTACCACTCCCTTCTGACTTGGACAGTTTCTGCTGAAATATCAGCTGTTAACCTTATGAGGATTCCCTTATTTGTTATTTGTTGTTTTTCCCTTGTTGCTTTTAATATTCTTTTTATTTTTGATAGTTTGATTAATATGTGTCTTGGCATGTTTCTCCTTGGATTTATCCTGTATGGGACTCTCTGTTCTTCCTGGACTTGATTAACTCTTTGCTTAGGGAATTTTTCAACTATAATCTCTTCAAATTTTTTCCCAGTCCTTTTCTTTTTCTCTTCTTCTTCTGTGACCCCTATAATTCGAATGTTGGTGCATTTAATGTTGTCCCAGAGGTCTGTGAGACTGTCCTCAATTCTTTTCATTCTTTTTTCTTTATGCTGCTCTCCAGTAGTTATTTCCACTATTTTATCTTCCAGGTCACCTATCTGTTCCTCTGCCTCAGTTATTCTGCTATTAATCCCTTCTAGAGAATTTTTTATTTCATTTATTGCATTTTTCATCATTGTTTGTTTGCTTTTAGTTCTTCTAGCTCCTTGTTAAATGTTTCTTGTATTTTTTCCATTCTGTTTCCAAGATTTTTGATCATCTTTGGTATCATTATTCTGAATCCTTTTACAGGTAAACTGCCTATTTCCTCTTCATTTGTTAGGTCTGGTTGGTTTTTGCCTTGTTTCTTCATCTGCTATGTGTTACTCTGTCTTCTCATTTTGCTTAACTTACTGTGTTTGGGGTCTCCTTTTCGCAGGCTGCAGGTTCATTGTTTCTGGTGATTTTGGTGTCTGCCCCCAGTGCATGAGGTTGGTTCAGTGGGTTGTGTCAGCTTCCTGGTGGAGGGAACAAGTGCCTGTTTTCTGGTGGATGAGGCTGGATCTTTTCTTTCTGGTGGGCAGGTTCATGTCTGGTGGTGTGTTTTGGGGTGTCTGTAGCCTTATTATGATTTTAGGCAGCCTCTGTACCAATTGTTGGGGTTGTGTTCGTGTCTTGCTAGTTGTTTGGCATAGAGTGTCCCGCACTGTAGCTTGCTAGTCGTTCAGTGGAGCTGGGTCTTTGCGATAAGATGGAGATCTCTGGAAGATTTTCGTCATTTGATATTACGTGGAGCTGGGAGGTCTCTTGTGGACTAGTGTCTTGAAGTTGGCTCTCCCACGTCAGTGGCACAGCCATGACGCCTGGCTGGAGCACCAAGAGCCTGTCCTCCACACGGCTCAGAATAAAACAGAGGGGAAAAAAAAGAAAGAAAGAAAAGAAAGAAAGAAGGAAGAAGGTAAAATAAAATAATTAAAATAAATAAAAAATAATTTTTAAGGAAAAAAAATTTTTAAGTAATACAAAATGGAGAGACAGAACCCTAGGACAAATGGTAAAAGGAAAGCTGTACAGACAGAATCACACACAGAAGCATACACATACTCACAAAAAGAGAAGAAGGGAAAAAATACATATATATTGTTGCTCCCAAAGTCCACCTCCTCAAATTGGGATGATTCGTTGTCTATTCAGATATTCCACAGATACATCAAGTTGATTGTGGAGATTTAATCTGCTGCTCCTGAGGCTGCTGGGAGAAATTTCCCTTTCTCTTCTTTGTTCGCAGAGCTCCAGGGGTTCAGCTTTGGATTTGGACCCACCTCTGTGTGTAGGTCGCCTGAGGGCATCTGTTCTTCACTCAGACAGGATGGGGTTAAAGGAGCAGCTGATTCAGGAGCTCTGGCTCACTCAGGCCAGAGAGAGGGAGGGCTACAGATGCGGGGAGAGCCTGCGGGCAGCAGAGGCTGGCGTGACGTTGCCCCAGCCTGAGGTGCGCCGTGCGTTCTCCCGGGGAAGTTGTCTCTGGATCACGGGACCCTGGCAGTGGCGGGCTGCATAGGCTCCCGGGATGTGTGGATAGTGACCTGTGTTTGCACACAGGCTTCTTGGTGGTGGCAGCAGCAGCCTTAGCGTCTCATGCCCGTCTCTGGGGTCTGTGCTGTTAGCCGCGGCTCGCGCCCATCTCTGGAGCTCCTTTAAGTGACACTCTTAGTCCCCTCTCCTCGCGCACCGGGAAACAAAGAGGCAAGAAAAAGTCTCTTGTCTCTTCGGCAGGTCCAGACTTTTCCCCGGACTCCCTCCCGGCTAGCCGTGGCGCACTAGCCCCCTTCAGGCTGTGTTCACGCTGCTGACCCCAGTCCTCTCCCTGGGATCCAACCAAAGCCTGAGCCTCAGCTCTCAGCCCCAACCCATCCTGGCGGGTGAGCAGAGAAGCCTCTAAGGCTGGTGAGTGCCGGTCGGCACCGTTCCTCTGTGCGGGAATCTCTCCGCTTTGCCCTCCGCACCCCTGTGGCTGCGCTCTCCTCCATGGCTCTGAAGCTTCCCCCCTCCACCCTCTGTCTCCACCAGTGAAGGGGCTTCCTAGTGTGTGGAAACCTCTCCTCCTTCACAGCTCTCTACCACTGGTGCAGGTCCCATCCCTATTCTATTGTCTCTTGTTTTTTCTTTTTTTTTTTGCCCTATCCAGGTACATGGGGAGTTCCTTGCCTTTTGGGAGGTCTGAGGTCTTCTGCCAACCTTCAGCAGGTGTTCTGTAGGAGTTGTTCCACATGTAGATGTATTTCTGATTTATTTTGCAGAGGAAGGTGATCTCTGCGTCTTACTCTTCTGCCACCTTGAAGCTCCTCCCCACAAATTTTGTTTTTGATGACATATTTTATATCCTCATGTTTATCCCTTCACTGTTTATTGTAGTTATAGTTGCTTTTATAATTTTTTGCGTTTTAATCTTCATACTAGCTTATTTAAGTGGTTGATCCGTAGCCTTTACTATATATTTGCATTTACTAGTCAGATTTTTTCCTTTTCTGTAGACTCTTACTTCTCATTTTATCCTTTTATTTTCCTCTTAGATAACAATCTTTCAACATATCTTTTAGGGTAGATTCAGTATTGATGAGCTTTTAATTTTTGTTTGTCTGAAAAGTCCTTTATCTCTCCTTCAATTCAAAATGTTAATCTTGCTTGGTAGAGTATCCCTAGGTTGCAGGTTTTTCCTTTTCAGCACTTTGAGTATATCATGCCATTTCCTTCTGATCTGTAAAATTTCTTCAGAAAAATCAGCCTATAGCTTTATGTGGATTTCATTTATATGACTGTTCTTCTTTTGTTGCCTTTATAATTTTCTCTTTAATTTTCAGTTTTATCCTTTTAAATATGGTATATCTTGCTTTGGGAGCCTCTGCACTTCTTGTACCTTGATATCTGTTTCCATCTTCAGGTTTGGGAAGTTTTCAGCTAAAATTTCATCAAATGCTTTTTTGACCCCCTTCTCTTTCTTCTCCTCTGGGACCCATATAATGCAGACATTGGTATGCTTGATATTGTTGCATATGTCCCTTAAGCTGTTCTCATTTTTTAAATTTGTTTTTCCTTTTGCTGTTCTGATTTGGTGAATTCCATTATTCTATTTTCCAGATCACTTATTTTTTCTTTGTTTCACCTAGTCTGCTATTTGTTCCTTCTAGTGTGATTTTCACTCCAGTTATTGTATTCTTCAGTTCTGATTGATTCTTTTTTATGTTTTCTAGTTCCTTGTTAAAATACTCACAGTGTTTATCCTTTCTTTTCCCTAATGCAGTTAACATTCTTATTACTAATGCTTTGAACTGTCTATCTGGTAAATTTTTTCTGTTTCATTACTTGTTTTTTCAGGGGTTTTCTCTTGCTCTTTCATTTGAAACAAATTCCTTTGTCTTCTCATTTTGCTTAACTGTCTCTCTATGAAATTTGGTGAAACAGTTTCCTATTCCAGTCTTGAAGGGGTGTCCTTGTGTGGGAGCTTCCCTACACAATCTGTGTGTGCCCAGTGGCTTTGGTAGGAGAGCTGGATCTGACATGAGCACAGGTCAAATCTTCTCCCAGGGCAAGCTGGCAACCTTAGTAGGAGGTTCGGCTGGAGATGCAGGAGCTAGAGCCAGAGCCAGGTGTGAGCAGAAGCCCTGAGAGTCAGGTCTGAGCTGGTTCTGTTCACTTTAAGTGTATGCTCTCCTCCCTCCCAGTTCTGGGACCCTTGGCCCAGAGGGGAGCAGTGCTAGAGCTAGAGGGGTGGAGTGGGCACTCATTGTAGGTTGGGCCATGGGTTATGCTGGTCCCAGCCCTATTCAGTGTTTTCTAGTGCAGTTAATGCCATGTCTCCCTGAATGCCAGTAAAGCTCACCCTCTCCTGGTTCAGTTGCTGTTCCAAGTTGAGCCAGCTCCATTACTCACAACTTCACTCTCCTCTCTGTTGTTGCATCCCTTGCCCTAGTGTCAAGCTGTGCCTTGGAGCAAGAGGGGCTGGGTTGGGCCCTCTGTGTGGGTCAGGCTGTGGGCTGTTGTGGTGCCAGGACCAGAGTTCCAGACCACTCCCCATGTACTGCCTCGGCAAGTGCCAGTGATGGCTACCTTTACCCTGTTCAGATACGATGCTGGGTCTGGGCTGGCTCTGACCCTCACAGCTGCACACTTCCCTTGGTTGCTGCAGCCTTTACCCTAGTGTGGACTGTGCCATGGAGCAAGCAGAGCCAGAGCAGGTGCTCAGCTCAGTCTGGGCATGTGCCAGGGTGGGTGTGGGTAACTAGCCAGAGTTCTGGGCAGTTTCAGTTTGCTTCCTTTACCTTGTTTCAGGAGTAAGCAAGTGTGTGCTCATTCTGTGAGAATGGAGCCCAGGTTTCTTACAGCCCTCCTGTGAGTCCCACTGGTTTTCAAACCAGCTAAAGGGATTTATCTTCCTGGAGTCAGAACCCAAGGCTGGTGTGCCCAATATGGGCTTGAACCACACACTCCCCAGGGAAGATCTCTGATCCCATGTAATCTAGCTCCTCTTTTATGTTCCCTCCCAGAGGTGCAGGACCTGACCTGACCACTTCTTTTCCCTTCCTACCCAGTTGTGTGGATCTCTCTTACAGCCATGTTTGTACAAGAGTCTTTCTGCCAGTCTTCAGTTTGTTTTCAGTAAGAATTGCTCCACATGTAGATGTATTTTTGATTTGTTTGTGGTGGAGGTGAGCTCTGTGTCCTCCTACTCTGCCATCCTGATGTCCCCTCAGATTTAAATTTTCTAATGCTTTAGCACAGTTCTCTGTACACAGTAGATGATCAGGAATTTTTTTTTAACAAGGGTTTTTTTTAAATTTTAGAGTAGTTTTACATTTATAGAAAAGTTGTGAAGGTAGTATAGTTTCCATATGTCCCACACTGTTTTCCCTATTATTTATATTTTATGTTAGTATTTTATATTTGTCACAATTAATGAATCAATATTAATAAATTATTTAAACTTCATACTTTAATCAGATTTCCTTAGTTTTTACCTAATATTCTTTTTCTGTTCCAGGATACCATCCAGGGTATCATATTTCATTATATTTAGTTGTCATGTGTCATTAGGCTCCTCTTGGCTTTGACAGTTTCTCAGACTTTCCCTGTTTTTGATGACCTTGACATCTTTGAGGTTACCTAGTTAGGTATGTTGTAGAATGTCCCACAATTAAGGTTGTTTGATCCTTTTCTCATTATTAGACTGGGGTTGTGTGTTGTCTCATGGGTCCCCACGTCCTACCCCCATGTTTGATTATTTACTAAGAGGACTCAGCCTATAGTTGTAGTCATAACTATGTTTTATTTCAGTGTAAGGATACAAACCACAAAGGGAAAATGTGCATGAGGCAAAGTCTAGAAGAAACCAACTGCAAACTTTGAAGAGTCCTCTCCCCATTGAGTTATATAGAATGAACTTAATTCTTCCATCAACTAGTTATAACAACATGTGTGCAATGTTGTGTACCAGGGAAGCTTATTATAGACTCAGTGCCCAGGGTTTTTATTGGGGGTTGGTCGTGTAGACATCTTCTGCCTGGCACATACCAAATTCCAGGCTCCAGAAAGAAAGCAGATGTTCAACATAAAGCATATTGTTTGTGCAAATATTTTAGGCACAGTGAGCCATTGTTATCAATTAGGATGATAGGAGCTCTCCAGAAATTCAGGTTCTCAGATGCCTGCCAAGGGCCAGCCTTTTAAGAACTGATAGGCCTCTACATTAACTCTTTTCTGTACCTTGGTTTTTGGGAGGAAGACCACAGAATTGAAATGCCATTTTCATCACATTACACATCATTTCAAGGATATATACTATCAACATGACTTATTACTATTAATGTTAACTCAGGAATGTTTTGAAACAGGGAAAAATAATAATTATCATACTTATATATTCCTTATGTACTAGTTTCCTATTATTGCTACCACAAATTACCACAAACACAGTAGTTTAAAACCATATTGTTTTACCATCTTATTTTTCTAGAGGTCACAATCTGAAAATGGGTGTTGTAGGGCTAAAAATCAAGGTGTTGGCAGGCCTGCATTCTTTCTGGAGGCTCTAGGGTAGAATCTGTTCCTTACTTTTTCCAGCTTCTAGGGTCTGTCCACATTCCTTGGCTTGTGGCCTCCTTCCATTAATGACATCACTGTAACATCTGCTTCCTTTGTCACATTTTTTCTTTGACCTATTTAAGGGCCCTTGTGATTATATTAGGCCCACCTAGATAATCCAGAGTAATCTTCCCATTTTAAGTTGCTTAACTTAATCACAACTGTCAAGTCCCTTTGACATGTAAGGTAACATAAATTCCATGGATTAGAACATGGACATCTTTGGGGAGCCATTAATCTGCCTACCACATCTTACTATATGCTGGGTGGTTTTCTGATTTATTTACTTCATTTAATCCTACAACATTTTATGAGGTAAGTTCTATTATGGTCACCATTTTATGGATAGAGAAACTGAGGATCAGAGAGGTTAAATAACTATACTAGGCCCACAAACCTAGTATGTGGCAAATCTAGATCCCAAAGTTTATGCTCTTAATCATAATACCGTGGCCTCTCAAGAAAGGATTTTTTTCTCACATATTTTATCATTCTTTGATGATTAACAAAACATCTTATTATTGTATACCGTTATTTTTCATTCATTCTCTTCTTCATTTGACTAATGCCCTTGGATAGCTTACTCTTTGCCAGAAACTATGCTAAGTATTGAGGATACAACAATGAATGAAATATGATCCCTCCCTCAGGGACCTTTGACTGAATGGGGAAGACATCTGTGAACGTCAGTGATCCCTTTCTTATGTTTTTGCAGAAATGCCATATCATAGTGAATTTTGGCCAACAGTTTAGTTATCCAAGCTTTCTTTGGCCAAGACCTTGAGATGCAACTGAGAATCCCAGAGCAGTCACAAAAAACTTGATTGGGAGAGGGTAGCAAGATTGTGCAGAAATGGGAAGATTGATAACAGAGAAAAAAGGAGAAATGGTCAGCTGATGAAGAATTTTGAGTAGTCAGAAACTTATATTTGATTCTGAGGATGGTATGTAGCTGCTGGAGAGTACTGTGTAGCTCCACACTGAGTCCACAGTAGTAGCTCAGTAAATGGTTGCTGAGGGGATGAATTGAACATATGAATGATGTATCCATTGCTTCAGACCTGGAAAATGCTTTAAGTGTGGAGGCTAACAGGCTAACAGTGGTTCCTAACTCTTGATGCAAGTTGGAATCCTCTCAGGAGGTTTTAAAAATTGCAGTGCCTTCTCTGTCAGATTATGTCTTGGTTGGTCTAGACTGGGCATTGTTACATATGTTTGTGTATTTTAAAGTATATATATACTTTCAAGTAATTCCAGTGTAGCCAGGGTTGAGAACTATTGGAAAGAAGAGCTGTCAACAAAAAGGACTTAACAGTTGTTTAGAAGTGATTTGATACAGTCCTTGACAAAGCATTTATTAACAAGAGCAAAGAGAATTTATTCCAATGGATGTTCCAGAGGAAGGGCAACTGGCTAGAATTAGGCTGAGATGAAGAACCATACTGGAGAAGACAAGATATTTTGATCATATACTTTCTAGCACCTCATATAGCTCCTTACATGTAGTAAAACACAGTATAAATACTTATGTCCAGGTAACATTTAGTATATCCAGGTAGCTTTTCTTAGCCTGGTATTAAAAGAATGAGAATTTTGGTTAGGAGCAAGGGGAAGGGAGGGAATTGTTTGGAACAGTTATGGTAATGATAGCAGCAGTTAACATTTATTGAGCTTTTCAGTATGTTAGGTACAGTACAAGATGCTTTATTTGTATCACCTGATTTCCCTGAGCTATTAGGTTGTGGATTATGGGGAATCGCTAAGGGGGCAGGCTTTGGAAAACTAGGGAAGAGCATGAAGACACTGGCTTCTTCAGGCACTAGGGGGAAAAGGCAGTTGGAAAGTAGAAGAGCGAATATGCATCCTTTCCTTTCCCAAATTTCATGTAAGGCCAACTTTGTGTAAGGAAAGGAGAAAACATTATTATCATCAGTAAGCTAGTCCCAAAGTGACACGTACAGAAAATTGGAGCTTATCACATAGGACTGAGCTTAGTCTAGCTGTGTTTGATGAGTAGAACCATGCTCTGCCTTCCGCTCTAGTGGGCACTGGGAAGACTGTGCCTGGTTTACATTCTAAACCTTTGCATTTCATTTCATTTACATCAACCAAGGTATTCACTGCCCACCTGTTGTTCTCCCTCCTTGCTCCATTTCTGCCCTTACACATTTTAAAAATCATAGACAGCTGCTGGCAATGGCTTCTTGTCCTGTTCAGACCTCCTTAAAACTTGTCAGATGCTGAGATGTAAGTCTCACCTACTCTTCTCACAGATGGGAACCCCACAATATCAGCTTCCATGTGCCCAGAAACAGGGGAAGTAGCTGGAATACTCTCCCTGGCTCTGCATTACTAATTGTAATTGCTATCACTTGGGCTTTCTTTTACAAAGTAATATTTTGAAGTGAGTTTCTCATTTTAGAAGCAATATAACAGTGTTAGAGAAAGTGTAGAAAACTGAAAAATATATTTACAAATCAATCGAGCAGTTACCTGAGGTGGGTGGCAGATATGATCTGGGGGACTATAAGGGAAATCCACCTCTCTTAGTTATGTTTTACTTCTTAAGTTGGGTGGTATCATCGCAGGTGTTTTCTTCTGTTTTATTCTGTTTTGTCTGTCTTTACTATTTTATAATGCATTGAAAAATCGATTATAAATCATACTCCCCTAATAATGCCATATCCTTTTTAGTCGCCATTTTTGCTGCAAAATCTTAGCTTATGCACCTTTGTTCTCCTTGTAAAGTTAGAGGTTCCAACAGATAATACAGGCATTTCCAGGTCTGAAGCATCATTCATATGTTCAATTCATCCCCTCAGCAACCATTTTCTGTTACCTAAGAGGTTCACTTTTTATAATGCTTTTATAATACTCTATTAGAATAAAATTGAATATTTAATAATCCATGAGAAAAACTTTGCACTAAAAAATAATTATATATCTATGTTGCACTAGGATATGCTATTCAGCTCTAAAATTCTGTGCTTTTATGACCCTCGCTGGAGTATTACTTGTATAGGTGACATGGGTCATCTTGTTTTCCAACACCAGAGGGCGCCAAATTTCCTCTTGCAGCAAAATGATCAAAATTATTTCTTTCCATCAAAGAATTTCACATACTGGGGTAGAATATGGAATGGTACATTATTAGTCTCTTGACAGATTAAAAAAGTAAGAGAATTTGTGCTTTGTGAGAAAGAATTTACAAATCATGCTAACGCTGTCTTTTGTTGCCATCAGCTAGGAATCTGTCAGTGCTTTAATTCAGCTGCTTTTCAGGGGTATACTGTGTTTGTTAGAGGGAATAAAACAGCTACTCGGGAATAATGCTGCGATAAATTATTTTGAAGGAGCTATAGATAATCCATCTATTCTGACTTTAAGTTTCAGGTGGCATGTGCAGTTTTTTGGAAATAGGCATGACCCCTAAATTCAGGATAAAATCAATGGTTGTGCTACGGTATGGAGTAGGGTCCTGGCAGAAGGGAGTAAAATGATGTGAGACAGTAAATTGCAGTGAACCATTCACACCTTGATGTTTAATAGAGTTTTGTTCACTTTCATTTGATAAGACATCCTTCTCCCATTCTTGAATAAAAGAATGTTTGGAACAAGGCCACACGAGCCAATGCTTCTTTTTACTAATTGTACTTTTTACGTTCAGTTTAACATTTAAAGTTATTTTTATAGTGAATATGTATGTTAAATTATTTCTAGTCATTAGACATTTTTCCCCCTTTTATCTCCAGCCACAACAATTGATTATCTAGTTTGATTTTCTAATCCCTAGCAAATACAAATGAGCATCTTCTATAAAGCAGCAGCATAATCCTATAGGGAAAATACCAAGCAGTTATTTTAAGGAAATCAAGGTGCTAGCTCCCTCTATGTACTTAGGTAGTATGTTATAAATTACCATATATTTTAGTCACTTAATACAACAGAAATATATTATAGTTCTGGAGATCAGAAGTGTGAAATGGGTCTCACTGGGCCAAAATCAAGTTGTTGTCAGGGCTGCATTCCTTCCTGGAGGCTCTAGGGGAAATTTTACTTTCTTGCCTTTTATAGATTCTAGAGTCTGTCTTCTTTGGTTGGCTCATGGCCACCTTCCATCTTCAAAGTCAGCAATGGCTAGTCAACTCTTTCTTATATGCTGTCTCTCTGGTTCTGACTCTTCTGTCTTCCTTCATCCCGTTTAAAAACCCTTGTGGATGGATCCCTGAACAACGATGGTGGAGTAGAACGACATGCTCTCACTCCCTCTTGTGAGAACACCACAATCACAACTAGCTGTTGGACAATCATCAACAGGAAGACACTGGAACTCACCAAAAAGGTACCCCACTACCAAAGACAAAGGAGAAGCCACAATGAGATGGTAGGAGGGGCGCAATCACAGTAAAATCAAATCCCATAACTGCTGGGTGGGTGACTCACAGACTGGAACACACTTATACCACAGAAGTCCACCCACTGGAGTGAAGGTTCAGAGCCCCACATCAGGCTTCCCAACCCGGGGGTGTGGCAACAGAAGGAGGAATTCCTAGAGAATCAGACTTTGAAGGCTAGTGGGATTTGATTGCAGGACTCTGACAGGACTGAGGAAACAGAGACTGCACTCTTGGAGGGCAAACACAAAGTAGTGTGGGCATCGGGACCCAGGGGAAGGAGCAGTGACCGCAGGGGAGACTGAACCAGGCCTACCTGCTAGTGTTGGAGGGTATCCTACAGAGGCAGGGGGTGGCTGTGGCTCACTGTGGGAACAAGGACACTGGCAGTAGAAGTTCTGGGAAGTACTCCTTGGTGTGAGCCCTCCCAGAGTCTTCCATTAACCCCACCAAAGAGCCCAGGTAGGCTCCAGTGTTGGGTTGTCTCAGGCCATACAACCAACAGGGAGGGATCCCAGCCCCACCCATCAGCAGTCAAGCAGATTAAATTTTTACTGAGCTCTGCCCACCAGAGCAACAGTCAGCTCTACCTACCACTAGCCCCTCCCATCAGGAAACTTACACAAGCCTCTTAGATAGCCTCATCCACTAGAGGGCAGACAGCAGAAGCAAGGAGAACTACAACCCTGCAGCCTGTGGAACAGTAACCACATTCACAGAGAGATAGACAAGGTGAAAAGGCAGAGGGCTATGTACCAGATGAAGGAACAAGATAAAACCCCGGAAAAACAACTAAATGAAATGGACATAGGCAACCTTCCAGAAAAAGAATTCAGAATAATGATAGTGAAGATGATCCATGACATCAGAAAAGAATGGCGGCAAAGATCGAGAAGGTGCAAGAAATGTTTAACAAAGACCTAGAAGAATTAAAGAACAAACAAACAGGGATGAACAATACAATAACTGAAATGAAAACTACACTAGAAGGAATCAATAGCAGAATAACTGAGGCAAAAGAACGGATAAGTGACCCGGAAGACAGAATGGTGGAATTCACTGCTGTGGAACAGAATAAAGAAAAAAGAATGAAAAGAAATGAAGAGAGCCTAAGAGACCTCTGGGACAACATTAAATGCAACAACATTCGCATTATAGGGGTCCCAGAAGGAGAAGAGAGAGAGAAAGGACCAGAGAAAGTATTTGAAGAGATTATAGTAGAAAAATACCCTAACATGTGAAAGGAAATAGCGACCCAAGTCCAGGAAGCGCAGAGAGTCCCATACACGATAAATCCAAGGAGAAACACACCAAGACACATAGTAATCAAATTGGCAAAAATTAAAGACATAGAAAAATTATTGAAAGCAGCAAGGGAAAAATGACAAATAGCATACAAGGGAACTCCCATAAGGTTAACAGCTGATTTCTCAGCAGAAACTCTACAAGCCAGAAGGGAGGGGCATGATAAAGTGATGAAAGGGAAGAACCTACAACCAAGATTACTCTACCCAGCAGGATCTCATTCAGATTTGATAGAGAAATCAAGAGCTTTTACAGGCAAGCAAAATCTAGGAGAATTCGGCACCACCAAACCATCTCTACAACAAATACTAAAGGAACTTCTCTAATTGGGAAACACAAAAGAAGAAAAGGACCTACAAAAACAAACCCCCCAAAATTAAGAAAATAGTCATAGGGACCTACATATCGATAATTACCTTAAACATGAATGGATTAAATGCTCCAACCAAAAGACACAGGCTTGCTGAATGGGTACAAAAACAAGACCCATATATATGCTGTCTACAAGAGACCCACTTTAGACCTAGGGACACATTCAGACTGAAAGTAAGGGGATGGAAAAAGATATTCCATGCAAATGGAAATCAAAAGAAAGCTGGAGTAGCAATACTCATATCAGATAAAATACTTAAATATAAAAAATGTTACAAGAGACAAGGAGTAACACTACATAATGATCAAGGGATCAATCCACGAAGAAGATATAACAGTTATAAATATATATGTACCCAACATAGGAGCACCTCAATACATAAGGCAACTGCTAACAACTATAAAAGAGGAAATTGACAGTAACACAATAATAGTGGGGGACTTTAACACCTCACACCAATGGACAGATCATCTAAAATGAAAATAATAAGGAAACAACAGCTTTAAATGACACAGTAGACCAGATAGATTTCATGGATATTCATAGGAGATTCCATCCAAGAACAACAGATTACACTTTCTTCTCAAGTGCGCACGGAACATTCTCCAGGGTAGATCACACCTCGAGTAACAAATCAAGCCTCAGTAAATTTAAGAAAATTGAAATCATCTTTTCTGTCCACAATGCTATGAGAACAGAAATGAATTATGGGGAAAAAAACGTAAGAAAACACAAACACGTAGAGGCTAAACAGTACATTACTAAATAATGAAGAGATCACTGAAGAAATCAAAGAGGAAATCAAAAAATACCTAGAGACAAATGGCAGTGAAAACACGATGACCAAAAACCTATGGGATGCAGCAAAAGCAGTTCTAAGAAGGAAGTTTATAGCTATGCAAGCCTACCTCAAGAAACAAGAAACATCTTAAATAAACAATCTAACGTTACACCTAAAGTAACTAGAGAAAGAACAAACAAAACCCAAAGTTAGCAGAAGGAAAGAAGTCATAAAGATCAGAGCAGAAATAAAAAGAAACAAAACAATAGCAAAGATCAATAAAACTAAAAGCTGGTACTTTGAGAAGATAAACAAAATTGATAACCCATTAGCCAGACTCATCATGAAAACGAGGGAGAGGACTCAAATCAATAAAATTAGAAATGAAAAAGGAGAAGTTACAACAGACATGGCACAAATACAAAACTTCCTAGAGACTGCAAGAAGCAACTCTATGCCAATAAAATGGACAACATGGAAGAAAAGGACAAATTCTTAGAAAGGTATAACCTTGCAAGACTGAACCAGGAAGAAATAGAAAATATGAACAGACCAATCACAAGTAATGAAATTGAAACTGTGATTAAAAATCTTCCAACAAACAAAAGTCCAGGACCAGATGGCTTCACAGGTGAATTCTATCAAACATTTAGAGAAGAGCTAACACCCATCCTTCTCAAACTCTTCCAAAAAAATTGCAGAGGAAGGAATACTCCCAACTCATTCTATGAAGCCACCTTCACCCTGATACCAAAACCAGACAGAGATACTACAAAAAAAGAAAATTAAAGACTAATATCACTAATGAATAAAGATGCAAAAATCCTCAACAGAGTCCTAGCAAACAGAATCCAACAACACATTAAAAGGATCATACACCATGATCAAGTGGGATTTATCCCAGGGATGCAAGAATTCTTCAGTATATGCAAATCAATCAGTGTGATACAGCATATTAACATATTGAAGAATAAAAAGTATATGATCATCTCAGTAGATGCTGAAAAAGCTTTCAACAAACTTCAACACCTCTTTATGATAAAAACTCTCCAGAAAGTGCACATAGAGGGAACCTACTTCAACGTAATAAATGCCATATACAACAAACCCACAGCAAACACCATTCTCAATGGTGAAAAACTGAAAGCATTTCCTCTAAGATCAGGAACGAGACGAGGATGTCCACTCTCACAACTGTTATTCAACATAGTTGTGGAAGTCCTAGCCACGCCAATCATAGAAGAAAAAGAAATAAAAGACTACAAATTGGAAAAGAAGAAGTAAAACTGTCACTCTTTGCAGGTGACATGATGCTATACTTAGAGGATCCTAAAGATGCCACCAGAAAACTACTAGGGCTAATCAATGAATTTGCTAAAGTTGCAGGATACAAAATTAATGCACAGAAATCTCTTGCATTCCTATACACTAATGATGAAAAATCTGGAAGAGAAATTAAGGAAACACTCCCATTTAGCATTGCAACAATAAGAATAAAATACCTAGGAATAAACCTACCTAGGGAGACAAAAGACCTGTATGCAGAAAACTATAAGGCACTGATGAAAGATATTAAAGATGATACCAACAAATGGAAAGATATACCATGTTCTTGGATTGGAAGAATCAATATTGTGAAAATGACTATACTACCCAAAGCAATCTACAGATTCAATGCAATCCCTATCAAATTACCAATGTCATTTTTTATAGAACTAGAAGAAAAAAATCTTTTTTTTATATGGAGACACAAAAGACCCCGAATAGCCAAAGCAGTCTTGAGGGAAAAAACGGGACTGGAGGAATCAGACTCCCTGACATCAGACTATGCTACAAAGCTACAGTAATCAAGACAATATGGTACTGGCACAAAAACAGAAACCTAGATCAATGGAACAAGTTTGAAAGCCCAGAGATAAACCTATGCACCTGTGGTCAACTAATATATGACAGAAGAAGCAAGGATATACAATGGAGAAAAGGCAGTGTCTTCAATAAGTGGTGCTGGGAAAACTGGATAGCTACATGTAAAAAATGAAATTAGAACACTCCCTAACACCATACACAAAAATAAACCCAAAATGGATTAGAGACCTAAATGTAAGACCAAACACTATAAAACTCTTAGAGGAAAACATGAAGAACACTCTTTGACATAAATCACAGAAAGATCTTTTTTGATCCACCTCCTAGAGTAATGGAAATCAAAACAAAAATAAACAAATGGGACCTAATGTAACTTAAAAGCTTTTGCACCATAAAGGAAACGATGAACAAGACCAGAGACAACCCTCAGAATTGGAGAAAATATTTGCAACGAATCAATGGACAAAGGATTGATCTCCAAAATATATAAACAGCTCATGCAGCTCAATATTAAAAATACAAATAACCCAATCCAAAAATGGGCAGAAGACCTAAACAGCCATTTCTCCAAAGAGGGCATACAGATGGCCAAGAAGCACATGAAAAGCTGCTCAGCATCACTAATTATTAGAGAAATGCAAATCAAAACTACAATGAGGTATAAACTCACACCCGTTAGAATGGGCATGATCAGAAAATAATGCTGGAGAGAGTGTGGAGAAAAGGGAACCCTCTTGCACTGTTGGTGGAAATGTAAGTTGATACAGCCACTATGTACAATGGTATGGAAGTTCCTTAAAAAACTAAAAATAGAATTATCATATGATCCAGCAATCCCACTACTGGGCATATACCCAGAGAAAACTATAATTCAAAAATATACATGCACCCCAGTGTTCATTGCCTCAATATTTACAATAGCTAGGTAGTGGAAGCAACCTAAATGCCCATCGACAGATGAATGGATAAAGAAGATGTGATACATATATACAATGGAATATTACTCAGCCATATAACGGAATGAAATTGGGACATTTGTTGAGACGTGGATGGATCTACAGACTGTCATAAAGAGTGAAGTAAGTCAGAAAGTGAAAAACAAATATTGTATATTAACATATCTTTGTGGATCCTAGAAGAATGGTACCTAGAAGATGAACCGGTTTGCAGGGCAGAAATTGAGACACAAATGTAGAGAACAAACGTATGGACACCAAGCGGGGAAAGCTGCTGGGGGTGTTGGGTGTGGGGGGGTGTTATGAACTGGGCGATTGGGGTTGACATGTATACACTGATGTGTATAAAATTGATGACTAATAAGAAACTGCTTTATAAAAAATAAAACAAAATTCAAAAATTAAAAAAAAAACCCCAAAAAATCCTTGTGGTTATACTGAGCCCAGCCCACTTAATCCAGGATAATCTCCTTATTTTAAGATTAGCTGATTAGCAACCTCAATTCCATGTATAGTCTTCCACTTGCCATTTAATATAACATATTCACAGGTTCCAGGGATTAAGATGTGGGTATCTTTGGAGGAGTAGGGATTGTTGTTGTCTATCACAGATGGTTTTGCTGCTATCTGTGGTCAGGCCAGCCTTGAGAGAGAAGAGGTAGCTACTTATAGATATTGAAAGCTTAGGGAAAAATGAATGTTTTCTCTAACCTTCCCTGGAATTTCTACATTACTCACTGCTACAGTTTTTCTTGGGGTTCTGAAAATGAATGTTTGTTCTGGGAGGCATAATTCATTAATTCTGTATCAAGTCATTAGCATGATAATTTGACAGAAATGATTAGTCCATCAGGGTCTTGCTAAGTACTCCTGTACTTAGTAGTTTGGCAATTAACTTTGGGTTGGGGAGCTGGATCAGGAAAGTTAAGAGGCAGAAGGCATTGTTGGAAAAGGTTTAGTGAGCTCAGGACAGAGAAAACAGCTTGAGGGCAAAGGGCAGCTTACTAAAAAGTGTGATACTAAAGATAATATTGTTCTACCATACAGAGTTGCCTAGAGACAGGACTCTGAGTAAAGGAACATTAGACAATAAACCACATCGTCTTGGTGCATAAATAACTCCCATGTAGCCCAAGGCTATCCCAAGATCTATCAGGATTCATTTCCCTCTACAGAAATAATAGTCACAGACCACAGGTATATTAATGATAAAAATGACAGCTTTCATTTAGAGTGCCCATTTGAGTTTTTTGTATATAATAATGAGCTATGTACCCTAAAAGACCAGTTATCCTGATGTTACTCTTTGTGTTATTTTGAATCAGCTAAGTGCTATATGAAAGAAAGAGATTTAATTTTTCCTCGGATGGTGTAAATTATTTTTCAACGTCTTTATTGGAGTATAATTTCTTTACAATGTGTGTTGGTTTCTGCTTTATAAGAAAGTGAATCAGCTATACATATACATTTATCCACATATCTCCTCCCTCTGTCTCCCTCCTACCCTCCCTATCACACCCTTCTAGGTGGTCACAAAGCACTGAGCTGATCTGCCTGTGCTATGTGGCTGCTTCCCACTAGCTATCTATTTTACATTTGGTAGTGTATATATGTCCATGCCACTCTCTCACTTCGTCCCAGCTTACCCTTCCTGCTCCCCATGTCCTCAAGTGCATTCTCTATGTCTGTGTCTTTATTCCTTTCCTTCCCCTAAGTACATCAAAACCATTTTTTTCTTTTTTTTCTTAGATTCCATATATATATGTTAACATATGGTACTTGTTTTTCTCCTTCTGACTTACTTCACTCTGTAGGACAGACTCTAGGTCCATCCACCTCACTACAAATAACTCAATTTCGTTTCTTTTTATGGCTGAGTAATATTCCATTGTATATGTTTGCCACACCTTCTTTATCCATTCATCTGTCAGTGGACACTTAGGTTGCTTCCACGTCCTGACTGTTGTAAAAAGAGCTGCAATGAACATTTTGGTACATGACTCTTTTTGAATTATGGTTTTCTCAGGGTATATGCCCAGTAGTGGGATTGCTGGGTCATATGGTAGTTCTATTTGTAGTTTTTTAAGGAATCTCCATACTGTTCTCCATAGTGGCTGTATCAATTTACATTCCCACCAACAGTGCAAGGGGTTTCCCTTTTCTCCACACCTTCTCCAGAATTTATTGTTTGTAGATTTTTTGATGATGACCATTGTGACTGGTGTGAGGTAATACCTCATTGTAGTTTTGATTTGCATTTCTCTGATGATCAGTGATGTTGAGCATCCTTTCATGTGTTTGTTGGCAATCTGTATATCTTCTTTAGAAAAATGTCTGTTTAGGTCATCTGCCCATTTTTGGATTGGGTTGTTTGTTTTTATGAAATTGAGCTGCCTGAGCTGCTTGTAAATTTTGGAGATTAATCCTTTGTCCGTTGCTTCATTCGCAAATATTTTCTCCCATTCTGAAGGTTGTCTTCTTGCCTTGTTTATGATTACCTTTGCTGTGCAAAAGCTTTTAAGTTTCATTAGGCCCCATTTGTTTATTTTTGTTTTTATTTCCATTTCTCTAGGAGGTGGGTCAAAAAGGATCTTGCTGTGATATATGTCATAGAATGTTCTGCCTGTGTTTTCCTCTAAGAGTTTGATAGTGTCTGGCCTTACATTTAGGTCTTTAATCCATTTTGAGTTTATTTTTGTGTATGGTCTTAGGGAGTGATCTAATTTCATTCTTTTACATGTACCTGTCCAGTTTTCCCAGCACCACTTATTGAAGAGGCTGCCTTTCCTTCATTGTATATTCTTGCCTCCTTTATCAAAAATAAGTTGACCATATGTGCGTGGGTTTATCTCTGGGCTTTCTAACCTATTCCATTGATCTATATTTCTGTTTTTGTGCCAGTACCATACTTTCTTGATTACTGTAGCTTTGTAGTATAGTCTGAGGTCAGGGAGCGTGATTCCTCCAGCTCCGTTTTTCTTTCTCAAGATTGCTTTGGCTATTCAGGGTCTTCTGTGTTTCCATACAAATTGTGAAACTTTTTGGTCTAGTTCTGTGAAAAATGCTATTGGTAGCTTGATAGGGATTGCATTGAATATTTAGATTGCTTTGGGTAGTATAGTCAGTTTCATAATGTTGATTCTTCCAATCCAAGAACATGGTGTATCTCTCCATGTGTTTGTAACCTCTTTAATTTTTTTCATCTGTGTCTTACAGTTTTCTGCATACAGATCTTTTGTCTCTTTAGGTAGGTTTATTTCTAGGTATTTTATTCCTTTTGTTGCAGTGGTAAATGGGAGTGTTTCCTTAATTTGTCTTTCAGATTTTTCATCATTAGTGTATAGGAATGCAAGAGATTTCTGTACATTAATTTTGTATCCTGGTACTTTACCAAATTCATTGATTAGCTCTAGTAGTTTTCTGGTAGGATCTTTAGGATTCTCTCTATATATTGTATCATGTCTTCTGCAAACAGTGACATCTTTACTTCTTCTTTTCTGATTTGGATTCCTTTTATTTCTTTTTCTTCTCTGATTGCTGATTCCAAAACTATGTTGAGTAATAGCGGTGAGAGTGGACAGCCTTGTCTTGTTCCTGATCTTAGAGGAAGTGGTTTCAGTTTTTCACCATTGAGAATGATGTTGTCTGTGGGTTTGTCATATATGGCCTTTATTATGTTGATGTAAGTTCCCTCTATGCCTAGTTTCTGGAGCATTTTTATCATAAATGTGTGTTGAATTTTGTTGAAAGCTTTTTCTGCATCTATTGAGACGATCATATTGTTTTTATTCTTCAGTTTGTTACCATGGTGTATCATGATTGATTGATTTGCATATATTGAAGATTCCTTGCATTCCTGGGAAAAACCCCACTTGATCATGGTGTATGATCCTTAATGTGTTGTTGGATTCTGTTTGCTAGTGTTTTGTTGAGCATTTTTGCATCTATGTTCATCAGTGATATTGGCCTCTAGTTTTCTTTCTTTGGACATCTTTGTATGGTTTTGGTATCAGGGTGATGATGGCTTCATAGAATGAGTTTGGGAGTGTTCCTGCCTCTGCTATATTTTGGAAGAGTTTGAGAAGGATAGGTGTTCACTCTGCTGTAAATGTTTGATAGAATTCACCTGAGAAGCCATGTGGTCCTGGGCTTCTGTTTGTTGGAAGATTTATAGTCACAGTCTCAATTTCAGTGCTTCTGTTTGGTCTGTTTATATTTTCTGTTTTTTCATGGTTCAGTGTCCAAAGGTTGTGCTTTTCTAAGAATTTGTCCATTTCTTCCAGGTTGTCCATTTTATTGGCATAGAGTTGCTTGTAGTAATCTCTCATGATACTTTGTATTTCTGCAGTGTCAGTTGTTACTTCTCCTTTTTCATTTCTAATTCTATTGATTTGAATCTTCTTCCTTTTTTCTTCATGAGTCTGGCTAATTGTTTATGAATTTTATCTTCTCAAAGAACCAGCTTTTAGTATTATTGATCTTTGCTATAATTTTTTTCATTTCTTTTTCTTTTATTTCTGATCTGCTCTTTATGATTTCTTTCCTCCTGCTGATTTTGGGGTTTTATTGTTCTTTCTCTAATTACTTTAGCTGTACGGTTAGGTTGTTTATTTGAGATGTTTCTTGAGGTAGGATTGTATTGCTGTAAACTTCCCTCTTAGAACTGCTTTAGCTTCAACCCATAAGTTTTGGGTCATAGTGTTTTCATTGTCATTTGTTTCTAGGTAGTTTTTGATTTCCTTTTTGATTTCTTCAGTGATCCCTTGCTTAGTTAGTAGTGTATTGTTTAGCCTCCATGTGTTTGTATTTTTTGCAGATTTTTCCCTGTAATTGTTATCTAGTGTCATAGCATTGTGGTCGGAAGAGATACTTGATATGATTTCAATTTTCTTAAATTTACTGAGGCTTGATTTGTAACCCAAGATATGATCTATCCTGGAGAATGTTCCATGAACACTTGAGAAGAAAGTGTATTCTATTGTTTTGGGGTGGAATGTCCTATAAATATCAATTAACTCCATCTTGTCTAATGTATAATTTAAAGCTTGTGTTTCCTTATTTATTTTCATTTTGGTTGATCTGTCCATTGGTGAAATTGGGTGTTAACGTCCCCTACTATGATTGTATCACTATCGATTTCCCCTTTTATGGCTGTTAGCATTTGCCTTATGTATTGAGGTGCTCCTATGTTGGGTGCATAAATATTGACAATTGTTATATCTTCTTCTTGGATTGATCCCTTGATCATTATGTAGTGTCCTTCTTTGTGTCTTGTAATAGTCTTTATTTTAAAGTCTATTTTGTCTGATATGAGAATTGCTACTCCAGCTTTCTTTTGATTTCCATTTGTATGGAATATCTTGTTCTATCCCCTCACTTTCAGTCTGTACGTGTCCCTAGGTCTAAAGTGGGCCTCTTTTAGGCAGCATATATTCAGGTCTTTTTTTTGTATACATTCAGCCAGTCTTTGTATTTTGGTGGGAGCATTTAATCCATTTACTTTTAAGGTAATTTTCACTATGTATGTTCCTATTACTATTTTCTTAATTGTTTTGGGTTCGTTATTGTAGGTCTTTTCCTTCTCTTGTGTTTCCTTCCTAGAGAAGTTCCTTTAGCATTTGTTGTAATGCTGGTTTGGTGGTGCTGAATTCTCTTAGCTTTTGCTTGTCTGTAAAGCTTTTGATTTCTCCTTTTAATCTGAATGAGATCCTTGTTGGGTAGAGTAATCTTGATTGTAGGTTTTTCCCTTTCATCACTTTCAATATGTCCTGCCACTCCCTTCTGGCTTGCAGAGTTTCTGCTGAAAGATCAGCTGTTAACATTATGGGGATTCCCTTGTCTGTTATTTGTTGTTTTTCCCTTGCTGCTTTTAATATTTTTTCTTTGTATTTAATTTTTGATAGTTTGATTAATATGCGTTTTGGTGTGTTTCTCCTTAGATTTATCCTCTTGGATTCTCTGTACTTCCTGGACTTGATTGACTATTTCCTTTCCCACATTAGGGAAGTTTTCAACTATAATCTCTTCAAATGTTTTCTCATTCTCTTTCTTTTTCTCTTCTTCTTTTGGGACCCCTATAATTCGAATTGTTGGTGCATTTAATGTTTTCCCTGCAGTCTCTAAGGCTGTCCCCAATTCTCTTCATTCTTTTTTCTTAGTTCTCCTCTGTGATAGTTATTTCCACTGTTTTATCTTCTAGGTCACCTATCCGTTCTTCTGCCTCAGTTTTTCTGCTATTGATTACTTTTAGAAAATTTTTAATTTCAGTTATTGTGTTGTTCATCATTGTTTGTGTGCTCTTTACTTCTTCTGGGTCCTTTTTAAACATTTATTTTCTCCATTCTATTTCCAGTATTTTGGATCATGTTTACTATCATTACTATGAATTCTTTTTCAGGTAGACTGCCTATTTCCTCCTCACTTGTTTGGTCTGGTGGGTTTTTACCTTGCTCCTTCTTCTGCTGTTTGTTTCTCTGTCCTCCAATTTTGCTTAACTTACTGTGTTTGGGGTCTCCTTTTCGCAGGCCGCATGTTCGTCTTTCCCGTTGTTTTTGATGTCTGCCCCCAGTGGCTAAGGTTTGTTCAGTGGGTTGTGTAGGCATCCTGGTGGAGGGGACTAGTGCCTGTGTTCTGGTGGATGAGGCTGGATCTTGTCTTTCTGATAGGCAGGATCTCATCTGGTGGTGTGTTTTCGGGGTGTCTTTGACCTTATTATGATTTTAGGCAGCCTCTCTGCTAATGTGTCGGGTTGTGTTCCTGTTTTGCTCATTCTTTGGCATGGATTGCTGTTCGTTGAGTGGAGCTGGGTCATAGCGTTGAGATGGTGATCTCTGGGAGCGCTTTCACCATTTGGTATTATGTGGAGCAGGGAGGTCTCTGGTGGACCAGTGTTCTGAACTCGGCTCTCCCACCTCAGAGGCACAGACCTGATACCCACCCTGAGCACCAAGACCCTGTCAGCCACATGGCTCAGAAGAAAAGGGAGATAAAAAGAAAGAAAGAAAGAAGAAAGTAAAATAAAATAAAGGTATTAAAATAAAGAATAAAAGTTATTAAAAATTAAAAAGTAATAAAAATAAAAAGAAAGAAGAAAGCAGTCAAACCAAAAAACAAATCCAGCAATGATAACAAGAGCTAAAAACTATCCAAAAAACAAACAAACAAACAAACAAACGAAAACAGACGGACAGAACCACAGGACAAATGGTGAAAGCAAAGCTGTAGAGACAAAATCAAACAAAGAAGCATACATATACACACTCAGAAAAAGAGAAAAAGGGAAAAAATATATGTATCTTTTGGGAAGTCTGAGGTCTTCTGCCAGTGTTCAGTAGGTGTTCTGTAGGAGTTGTTCCACATGTAGATGTATTTCTGATGTATTTTGGGGGAGGAAGGTGATCTCCTCGTCTTACTCCTCCACCATCTTGAAGGTCTCCCCAGATGGTGTAAATTAAATGAGAAATATGTACCACAGACTTACTGAGCTTGATAAGGAAGAGTAAGTTCTCTTTCAGGGAACTCAGTTATCTAGGTCCCTAATCATTATGCTAACTGTTGAAGGTACACCTTTGAGTTAGCCTTTAAACTAATTAGTAATAGTTTGGGTAATAATGTATGTTGTGATATGTTAAAGAGTTTCTGCCTCTTCAGAAGTGAATTGCTGCATTCTGCTCTTCCAGCAGGGTCTGTAACATTCTGTGCAGTTCCTGACTTTGACACAGTGCCATATTCTAAACTAGAATAGATGAACGTGTTTACTATTTAGGTTAAATCTAAAGAGGAAAGAAAAGAAAACAATTCCCCAGCTTATCAAAGAGAGCAAAAACTTTTGCAACCGCTATTGTTATGTGTGAGCCAAATTAGTGCTCATTTCAGCACACTTGAAACTATGGGAGCACATCCCTTTAGTTTGAAGCAACTATTCTCTGTTTTAGGACAGTTCGCTTTTAATAACATTTGGATTTTATCAACGTTCATGACTGCATACTTGGGAAGTCAAAAATCTTTGTACACATGTAGGTGATTGTTGTCATACTGAGTGCCAAAAGTTTCATTTGCGTTAGGCAGTAAAAAGTATTGAGAATATAATGGCTTTCCCTTCACAAGGGTCCCAAAGCACAGAGGTTTATATTTCTAGCCTTTTGATAGAACTTGATCTCAGGAACATGTTTAGGGAAGAGATGGAGATTTTAATCTCTCTGGATTGGTTTTCTTTATGCCAATTATGTACTGCTGTGTTTCTCAAATGCTCATCTGTGGACCACCTATATCAGAATTAGCAGGGGAGCTTTATACAATTCCCCTAGAGATTCTAGTGTCATAAGTCTAGGGCAGGCCCCACACAATTTTTAAAAGCTTCCTAGTTAATTCCAATATGCGCCTGACTTGTTAACTCTTAGATGCTTATTCTAAACTTAACTGGAGTTAAAGGAGATCATTTTCTCCATGATGTTACTAGACTACATCTTTCAAAAGTCAAAAGATCAATAAACAGCAGCAACAATAAACACTTCCCTAGCACTTTCTATTTGCCAAGTCCTGCTCTAGTCCCTTTAAGTATACTGTACTAGTCACTTAATCGTCTTGGCAACTTTATGAGGTAGTTACCTTATTATTGCTATTTATAAATGAATGGTACATACCTTGTCCAGGATCACCCAGCTAGTAGGTGCTGGAGCCAGGATTCAAACCCAGGCCTTGAGGCTTAAGAAGCTGTGTTCCATCCACTGCATTTTTTTTTTATCTCATGATTCTGTTTTGCTGATGAGCCCATATATATGATAGGAAGTCGTACAGTAAGTTGTCTAAAACCAGGGACTTATAAGCAGACTCTGTATGGTACTGGCTAAATAATCACTTAGGTGAATTATTTACCCTCTCTGGGCCTTGGTTTCCTCATCTAAAAACAAATAAATAAATAAAGGTTAAAATATATTCCTTGGGCTTCCCTGGTGGTGCAGTGGTTGAGGGTCCGCCTGC
>NW_006769542.1:668676-759772 GCF_000442215.2 Lipotes vexillifer | reverse complement strand
CAGTGAGAGGCCTGCATACCGCAAAAAAAAAAAAATATATATATATATATATATATATTCCTTATAAGGTGTTGTAAGAGTAAATTAAGGAATGTTTGAAAAATGTTGAACACGTGCATTTTACATAATAAACACCCAATAATTGGTAGATGTTGTTGTTATTATCATTATATTATTGTATTATAAGTTTTGAGGCATGAAACAGTCAAGAAGCCTAAAAAATGAAAAATTCTGGCCAATGTGACTGTCTAAAATATCTTAGTATGTTAGATTTTAGCAATTATAGGGCTGTATAAATAATTTAGCAAAGAATCTCAAGTGAGACAATAGAAGTCTGTAGTGGTGTGCAGAAATAATCTTGATGGACCAATTTAAAGCATCAGTATTTTTAAAGATTCTTATGGTTTGGATATTCCTCCTAGATGGTGTGTCATGAAGTCTGAGACCATAGATTCAAGCACCAGGGCACAGGTGGTCCATCCTAGGAACTCTTTGTTGCAAGGGAGCACCAGAAGGTCCTAGGAGAATTCAACAGGGTTGCACCATCCCCAAGAAAATTTTAGTGACCAGTGATGAGAACTCACAAGGAACAGAGGACATATCTGAAGACTATGTAAATAGCCTTTGGGCAGCTCTTGGTGATAAGCTGAATAAGTCATGTTGATCCTGAACAGTAAGGAAGAAAAAAAGTTACCAGGGCTTGACATCTTACTTACAAGTAGTTATTTTTTTTATTGCTGGTGCAACTGAGTTGTGCACAGCATCATCACTCCAGTACCTATGGAAAGACTTCCTATCATATAAAGACTTATGATTTTGCTTCTACCCATGTACCTTCCTAATCCTACTCATTTCTCTTGTGATTCCCAGGATTGTTTATTACAGCAAAAGGTAATATTCTTCTCATTTGGACTTTGCAGTAGCCTCCCAGCAATCCTTCCTTACTTTTTCGTGTATACTGCTGTTTCTGTAGCTCCATTTGTTCCTTTTAATCTTATCTTCCCAAACCTCTTTGACGATAATTGCCTACTGAATAATTAATATCTAGGTTGCCAATTCATGCCTTTGCTGATCTAGTGTTAATTGTATCCCAGTGTTTCTGTACATATATACTGTGTTCCAGTCAGGTTGGACTGCATACTGTACTCTTGAACATTTTTCACCTCTTAGCTTTATTTTGTGGTTTTACTCCTGAACCTAGAGCATCCTTTTAAAATGATGATCATCTCTTAAGGCACAATTAAGAGAACATTTTTTTTCTTGGAGTCTTCCATACTTACTTAGGCAGAAATTATTATTCCTTTGGCTATAACTCTCCAAATTTGTCTTACTTCCTCTACTTTATGTTCCTGAAAGCCAATGAAAAATGATGGAAGAAGACAACTTTGAGTCTTCCTTGGATAACATTGACATAGTGGTTTGTATATAGACACTCAATAAATAGTTATTAAATGAATAGATTAATGTAAGAGCCAGTTAGTAAATTTTTGTGAAAAAGCAGTGTATACTGAAAACTTCATATAATTTTGAGTAATTTCATGGATTCGTCCAAAAAGTATATACTTTGTGTTAGGGTGACTTTTTAAAGCTTTGAGACTTATGAGCTTTTTCATATAGAAAGTGAGAAATCCACACATTTTTAAATGTAGAATGTGCATGAAATGATGATATAAAATTATTTTTACAGTAGCTTATTGTATAAGTATAAAAGATCTTCTCTTACGTTTTGATCATGTATTCCAAGTTCTAAATTAAATATGTATTACTGAATTATTATCAGAGAAAACAGAAAGACTATTTTTACTAAATTATACTTCTGGATTTTATTCCTTGTTTTTAAAAAATACATGAACAAGTATTTCAAGCACATAAATATTATTTTAGGCAAACTAGGGAGGAATTTACTTTGTCCTTAGAATTTACCACAATCATCAAGACTATTATATTAGTTATTTTTTACTATAACGCTGCCACAAAACTTACTGGCTTAAAAAAAAAACTATTTTATTTGTTCCCCATTCTGTTGGTTAACACATTGTTCTAGGATCAGCTGGTCAGTTCTTCTACCGGTTTTGCCCATATCATCTGTCACTCAGTTGGGCCTGGAAGGTTCAAGATGGCCTCAATCACACATCAGGAGGTTGTTGCTCGTCTCAGTTTGTCCTCTTTTTTCGTGTGGTCTTTTACCATTAAGGATCTCCACATGACAGCATTGCCCTCCAAGACAAGTAGTATGGAAGCTGAAGACTGCTTGAAGCCTAGGCTTGGAAGTCACAGAACATCACTTCTACTACATACTGTTGCTGAGAACAGATTATGAGGTTAGAGCAGATTCATGGGTGGAGAAATGGATTTTTCATTTTGATGAGAGGAGCAACAAAATCACATTGAGAAGGAACATGCATACAGACGTGGGAGGAGTTATTAGGCCCATCTTTGCAGACAATATGTAGCACAAGTTTTATGAATGGGATGTTAATAAATGTTATGGGTTAATCTTCAGTTCTCGTTTGTTTTCTCTGGAAAAGTCCACGGAACACTGGTTGCTTCCAGTTTTTTGTTCTCTGATGACTATACTGTCCTTGGCTTAAATAGATTTTGTTGGGGAGATTTTAAAATAATACCTCTGTTCTGCCTACCCCACATCTCCCCCCACCACAGAGAATCCTGTTTAATTCATCTGGCATGGGCTTAGTCATTAGCATTTTTAAAAAGCTTTCTATATTGTTCTAATAATGTGCAGCCAAGGTTTTGAACCATTACATTAGATAGTGTTCTCTTTGTACTGCTCTTTATCTGAATTTTAAAAAGTGGGCAATGCCTATCTTATATCAGAAATTAGGTAATTGACAAAAAGCAGTTTGTTGCCTTATTGATTTTCAAATTATCCCCCTTATTTAAAGCAAAATGAAGTACTAAAATAAGAAATAAAATAGCCAATGCAAATAATTTTTAAAGGAAATCAGAAGTGAAAGGCATTCAAAAATTAATATGAGAAAATAATAATTACTCTTGAGAAGTATAACAGTTATAAGTGACACAGTGGGCCAAGTTTTGCCTGTGGGCTCTTGTACACACTCTCCACCAATAAATGATATGGGAATCATGTTCATGCCTCTGAGAAGAGACTTTAGACCAGTGGGTACTGGGTGATAGGCACCAAAAATCTGTGAAGGAAAATTGTTTGTATTGGGAGCTGAAAGAAAAGAGTTCAGCAACTCTGCTGAAGAGTGCAGAGTCACAGCATGTTAGAACTGAAAAGGCACAGAGGAATTATCTAGTTTGCTACTCTATCTGGTTCTTCTTTACCACCACTAGAATTGAGACACTGCCCTAAATAATCGTCTTGCATTCCAAATGAATGCTCTGGACCATTTCAGAAAACTTGTTATTCGTTTTTTGTTTTTTGTTTTTTGTTTTTTTTGCAGTATGCGGGCCTCTCACTGTTGTGGCCTCTCCCGTTGTGGAGCACAGGCTCCGGACGCACAGGCTCAGCGGCCATGGCTCACGGGCCCAGCCGCTCCACGGCATGTGGAATCTTCCCAGACCAGGGCACGAACCCATGTCCTCTGCATCGGCAGGCAGACTCTCAACCACTGCGCCACCAGGGAAGCCCAAACTTGTTATTCTTCATGGCCTGTAATTGAGGGGAGGTAGCATAGCATTCTGGAAAGAGAACCAGAAGTCCCAGTAGATTAAGATTTGAATTCTGGCTCCACTGATTGTTTAGCTGTGTAGTCTTGTGCAAGTTAGTTAGTTCACCTGAGACTTGGTTTCTTCTATGTGTTTAGTGCCTCATCCACAAAAAGTAAGATTTAGATGGATAAGTGCTACTGACATGTCTCTTCCTCTCCTTTTGTTATTCAATTAGTAAAGATGTTTTTCCTTTTATTTAAAGATTAATAGCTTGGTCAGTGGCTTTCAAAGTCATGGTCTTTAGTGGCTGGGCTTTCTAGATGACAGTTACCCTTTCTTATTTTACCTTAATTTTAAGAGTATATTTGTTTAAGATAATTATTTAAAATGTTATGTCATAATGTTAAATGAAAAACAAAGCAGGCTACACATGTATGTTTACAGATAATTTGATCATAACCATGAAAAAAATTGGAAGAAAACATATCAAAATTTTACAAAGGTTTACAAAGATTTCTTTTTTTCCAAATACATAAAATAAAAATTAATTGCTTCTGTAACATGAAGTAAACAACACATTCTTCCCCTTAAGTTAAATATATTCATTTGTCAAAGGTAGCCACACTTCAAGACAGGTTTCTGCATTCATTTTGTGAAAAAATTGCTCTTTTCATAGTGACATTGAATCCACCTACAATTCTAAAGTTTTCTAAGCCAACCAACCCTGGTGTTGAAGTTCTTATTCCTTTTCCTGAATTTTCTATCTAAATTTATAGTATCATATAGCCAGTTGCCAAAGGTAGAAACATGGGAATCTTTCATGACTCCATTTTCTTCATTACCCATGTATTATTGGTTATCACACTCTTACACAATTGGTTATTAAATTTGATTCCTTCTATCTTTAAACTATCTCTTTTCTTCTGTTCCCACTGTTCAAGGCTCTAGTTCAAGCCCTTATTATCTTATTCTTGACTTACATCTAAAACATACCTGGTCACCGTAGTCTCTTACCTAAAAACCTATGAATCCCCATTTATGAAGAATAATGTCCAAACCCTAGCAGGACATTTGGTCCTGTCCAAAATATTCATTGAGACACTTGGTCTACACCAAAAGGTCCTAGATATTTGGTCCTGTCCAAAACATTCTTTGAGACTTTTGGTCCACAATTCATTAAATAATACAAACATTTAACTTCATCAAAAGGTCCTTGAAATTGGTGCTGACCAAATGTCCATTGAGACATTTGGTCCATGATTTCTTATATAATACAAACATTTAACTTCATTAAAATTGTATTTATATTATTTTATTGTGATTCATAATGAATTTTGCATTTCACATTTATTCTTGTTCTTCCTCGTCATAAAGTTTGGCAGAGTTGCTCTTAAGTTGATGAACAATTACTCTCAAGTATATATCAACTTGATTATTGGCTTCATATTCATTAAATCTGTTAACAATTTCATTGATACAAATTTGATTTTGTCAGTATCATTGTGAAGTTGCTGGCCATATTTGAGTGTGACCACCAAGAACTTCAGTGATAACTTGTTTATTACTTTGCTGTTTGTCTTTTAACACTTCAATAAATCTCCAAATTGAAGGATGATGCTCCACCATCAGCTTGTGAAATTTGCTCTGTCAGACTTTCACTGCATTGTTCATCCTTTGATTGCTGTTCAGTACGAATGTATAAACATTCCAAGTTTCTGGTAGAAATCTTGGAGCTTCTGGTCTTCTTTTGCCTCTGCCAAACCTTTCATGGACATACACTTTCTAAACATAATCTATTAGGTCATCTAAATTTTCTTCTGTCTTCTCCATAATGTATTCATCAGTTTCATTTACATCTTGCACAGGCACAAACAGAAGCCCAAACAACATGGATACACACTTACAGGTATTAATTTCCATTGTCATATACTTATCTTGTTAGACTCAAAGAAGATATTTTTTGGCCACAGTAATTATGAAAAGTGAAACAAACATCCCTTTACTTGTGCGCTGGATAAAAATAGTCGAATTACATTCATATTTGCCGTCTCAAAATCCATCATGCATGATGAATGATTAACGTTGAGATTTCTTTTTTTGTTTCTTTTGGGCCACTACCATACTGTCTTGATTACTATAGCTTTGTAGTATAGTCTGAAGTCCAGGAGCCTGATTCCTCCAGCTCCATTTGTTTTTTGAATTTTTGAAATTTATTTATATATTTATACAGCAGGTTCTTATTAGTTATCCATTTTATACATATTAGTGTATATATATATATATATATATATCAATCCCAATCTCCCAGTTCATCACACCACCACCACCCCCCAGCCACTATCCCCCCTTGGTGTCCATACGTTAGTTCTGTACATCTGTGTCTCAATTTCTGTCCTGCAAACTGGTTCATCTGTACCATTTTTCTAGGTTCCACATATATGCGTTAATATATGATATTTGTTTTTCTCTTTCTGACTTACTTCACTCTATAGGACAGTCTCTAGGTCCATCCACATCTCAACAAATGACCCAATATCTTTCCTTTTTATGGCTGAGTAATATTCATTGTACATATGTACCACATCTTCTTAATCCATTCGTCTGTGGATGGGCATTTAGGTTGCTTCCATGACCTCGCTATTGTAAGCAGTGCTGCAATGACAATTGGGGTGCATGCGTCTTTTTGAACTATGGTTTTCTCTGGGTATATGCCCAGTAGTGGGATTGCTGGATCATATGGTAATTCTATTTTTAGTTTTTTAAGGAACCTCCATACTGTTCTCCATAGTGGCTGTATCAATTTACATTCCCACCAACAGTGCAAGAGGGCTCCCTTTTCTCCACACCCTCTCCAGCATTTGTTGTTTGTAGATTTTCTGATGATGCCCATTCCAACGGGTGTGAGGTGATACCTCATTGTAGCTTTGATTTGCATTTCTCTAATAAATAGTGATGTGCAGCAGCTTTTCATGTGCTTCTTGGCCATCTATATGTCCTCTTTGGAGAAATGTCTATTTAGATCTTCTGCCCATTTTTGTATTGGGTTGTTTGTTTTATTAATATTGAGCTGCATGAGCTGTTTATATATTTTGGAGATTAATCCATTGTCCATTGATTCGTTTGCAAATATTTTTTCCCATTCTGAGGGTTGTCTTTTCGTCTTCTTTGTAGTTTGCTTTGCAAAAGCTTTTAAGTTTCATTAGGTCCCATTTGTTTATTTTTGTTTTTATTTCCATTACTCTAGGAGGTGGATCAGAAAAGATCTTCCTGTGATTTATGTCAAAGGGTTTTCTTCCTATGTTTTCCTCTAAGAGTTTTACACTGTCCGGTCTTACATTTAGGTCTCTAATCCATTTTGAGTTTATTTTTGTGTATGGTGTTCAAATTTCTTTCTTTTACATGTAGCTGTCCAGTTTTCCCAGCACCTCTTATTGAAGAGACTATCTTTTCTCCATTGTATAGCCTTGCCTCCTTTGTCATAGATTAGTTGACTATAGGTGTGTGGGTTTATCTCTGGGCTTTCTATCCTGTTCCATTGATCTATATTTCTGTTTTTGTACCAATACCATATTGTCTCGATTACTGTAGCTTTATAGTATAGTCTGAAGTCAGGGAGTCTGATTACTCTAGCTCCGTTTTCTCCCCTCAAGACTGCTTTGTATATTCGGGGTCTTTTGTGTCTCCATACAAATTTTAAAATTTTTTGTTCTAGTTCCATAAAAAATGCCATTGGTAATTTGATAGGGATTGCATTGAATCTGTAGATTTCTTTGGGTAGTATAGTCATTTTCACAGTATTGATTCTTCCAGTCCAAGAACACAGACTATCTCTCCCATCTGTTGGTATCATCTTTTATTTCTTTCAACAGTGTCTTATAGTCTTCTGCATACAGGTCTTTTGTCTCCCTAGGTAGGTTTATTCCTAGGTATTTTATTCTTTTTGTTGCAGTGGTAGATGGGAGTGTTTCCTTAAATTCTCTTTCACATTTTTCACCTTTAGTGTATAGGAATGCAAGAGATTTCTGTGCATTAATTTTGTATCCTGCAACTTTACCACATTCATTGATTAGTTCTAGTAGTTTTCTGGTGGCAACTTTAGGATTCTCTATGTATAGTATCATGTCATTTGCAAAAAGTGACAGTTTTACTTCTTCTTTTCCAACTTGTATTCCTTTTATTTCTTTTTCTTCTCTGATGGCCGTGGCTAGGACTTCCACAACTATGTTGAATAATAGTGGTGAGAGTGGACATCCTTGTCCTGTTCCTGGTGTTCGAGGAAATGCTTTCAGTTTTCCACCATTGAGACTGATGTTTGCTGTGGGTTTGTCATATATGGCCTTTATTATGTTGAGGTAGGTTCCCTCTATGCCCACTTTCTGGAGAATTTTTATCATAAATGGGTGTTGAATTTTGTCAGAAGCTTTTTCTGCATCCATTGAGATGATCATATGTTTTTTATTCTTCAATTTGTTGATATGGTATATCACATCGATTCACTTGTGTATATTAAAGAATCCTTGCATCCCTGGGATGAATCCCACTTGATCATGGTGTATGAGCCTTTTAATGTGTTGCTGGATTCTGTTTGCTAGTATTTTGTTGAGGATTTTTGTATCTGTGTTCATCAGTGATATTGGCCAGCAGTTTTCTTTTTTTGTAGTGTCTTTGTCTGGTTTTGGTATCAGGGTGATGGTGGCCTCATAGAATGCATTTGGGAGTGTTCCTTCCTCTGCAATTTTTTGGAAGAGTTTGAGAATGATGGGAGTTAGCTCTTCTCTAAATGTTTGATAGAATTCACCTGTGAAGGCATCTGGTCCTGGACTTCTGTTTGTTGGAAAATTTTTAATCACAGTTTCAATTTCATTATTTGTGATTGGTCTGTTCATATTTTCTGTTTCTTCCTGGTTCAGTCTTGGAAGGTTATACCCATCTAAGAATTTGTCCATTTCTTCCAGATTGTCCATTTTATTGGCATATAGTCATTTGTAGTAATCTCTTATAATCCTTCATATTTCTGCGGTGTCTGTTATAAATTCTCCTTTTTCATTTCTAATTTTATTGATTTGAGTCCTCTCCCTCATTTTCTTGATGAGTCTGGCTAATAGTTTATCAATTTTGTTTGTCTTCTCAAAGAACCAGCTTTTCGTTTTATTGATATTTGCTATTGTTTTCTTTGTTTCTGTTTCATTTATTTCTCCTCTGATCTTTACGATTTCTTTCCTTCTGCTAACTTTGGGTTTTTTTGGTTCTTCTTTCTCTAGTTCCCTTATCTGTAACGTGAGAATGTATATTTGAGATTTTTCTTGTTCCTTGAGGTAGGCTTGTATAGCTATAAACTTGCCTCTTAGAACTGCTTTTGCTGCATCCCATATGTTTTGGATCGTCGTGTTTTCATTGTCATTTGTCTCTAGGTATTTTTTGATTTCCTCTTTGATTTCTTCAGTGATCTCTTCATTATTTAGTAATGTATTGTTTAGCATCCATGTGTTTGTGCTTTTTACATTTTTTTCCCAGTAATTGATTTCTAATTTCATAGTGTTGTGGTCAGAAAAGATGCTTGATATGATTTCAATGTTCTTAAATTTACTGAGGCTTGATTTGTGACCAAAGATATGATCTATTCTTTAGAATGTTCTGTGCTCACTTGAGAAGAAAGTGTAATCTGCTGTTTTAGGATAGAGTGTCCTATAAATATCAATTAAATCTATGTGATTTATCGTGTCATTTAATGCTTCTGTTTCCTTATTAATTTTCTGTTTGGATGATCTGTCCATTGGTGTAAGTGAGGTGTTAAAGTCCCCCACTATTATTGTGTTACTGTCAATTTCCTCTTTTATAGCTGTTAGCAGTTGCGTTATGTGTTGAGGTGCTCCTATGTTGGGTGCATATATATTTATAATTGTTTTATCTTCTTGTTGGATTGATCGCTTGATCATTATGTAGTGTCCTTCCTTTTCTCTTGTAACATTCTTTATTTTAAAGTCTATTTTATCTGATATGAGTATTGCTTCTCCAGCTTTCTTTTGATTTCCATTTGCATATAATATCATTTTCCATCCCCTCACTTTCAGTCTGAATATGTCCCTAGGTATGAAGTGGGTCTCTTGTCGACAGCATATATATGGGTCTTGTTTTTGTATCCATTCAGCAAGCCTGTTTCTTTTGGTTGGAGTATTTAATCCATCCACGTTTAAGGAAATTATTGATATGCATGTTCCTGTGGACATTTTCTTAATTGTTTTGGGTTTGTTTTTGTAGGTCCTTTTCTTCTCTTGTGTTTCCCACTGAGAGAAGTTCCTTTAGCAGTTTTTGTAGAGCTGGTTTGGTGGTGCTGAATTCTCTTAGCTTTTGCTTGTCTGTAAATCTTTTGATTTCTCCATTGAATCTGAATGAGATCCTTGCCTGGTAGAGTAATCTTGGTGGTAGGTTCTTCCCTTTCATCACTTTGAGTATATCATGCCATTCCCTTCTGGCTTGTAGAGTTTCTGCTGAGAAGTCAGCTGGTAACCATATGGGAGTACCCTTTTTATATCTTGTTTTTCTCTTACTGCTTTCAGTAATTTTTCTATGTCTTTAATGTTTGCAAATTTGATTACTGTGTGTCTCGGCGTGTTTCTCCTTGGGTTTATCTTTATGGGACTCTCTGTGCTTCCTGGACTTGGGTGGCTATTTCCTTTCACATGTTAGGGACGTTTTCACCTATAATCACTTCAAATATTTTCTCAGGTCCTTTCTCTCTTCTCCTTCTGGGACCCCTATAATGCATATGTTGTGGTGTTTAATGTTGTCCCAGTGGTCTCTTAGGCTGTCTTCATGTCTTTTCATTCTTTATGCCATTCTGCAGCAGTGAATTCCACCATTCTGTCTATCAGGTCACTTATCCGTTCTTCTGCCTCAGTTATTCTGCTATTGATTCCTTCTAGTGTAGTTTTCATTTCAGTTATTGTATTGTTCATCTGTTTCTTTGTTCTTTAATTCTTCTAGGTCTTTGTTAAACATTTCTTGCATCTTCTCGATCTTTGCTTCCATTCTTTTTCTGAGGTCCTGGATCATCTTCACTATCATTATTCTGAATTCTTTTTCTGGAAGGTTGCCTATGTCCATTTCATATAGTTGTTTTTCTGGGGTTTTATCTTGTTCCTTCATCTGGTACATAGCCCTCTGCCTTTTCATCTTGTCTATCTTTCTGTGAATGTGGTTTTTGTTCCACAGGCTGCAGGATTGTAGTTCTTCTTGCTTCTGCTGTCTGCCCTCTAGTGGATGAGGCTATCTAAGAATCTTGTGCAAGTTTCCTGATGGGAGGGACTGGTGTTAGGTAGAGCTGGCTGTTGCTCTGGAGGGCAGAGCTCAGTAAAACTTTAATCTGCTTGTCTGCTGATGGGTGGGGCTGTGTTCCCTCCTTGTTGGTTATTTGGCCTCAGGCAACCCAATACTGGAGCCTACCTGGACTCTTTGGTGGGGTTAATGCCAGACTGAGAGGGCTCACACCAAGGAGTACTTCCCAGAATTCCTACTGCCAGTGTCCTTGTTCCCATGGTGAGCCACAGCCACCCCCGCCTCTGCAGGATACTCTCCAACACTAGCAGGTAGGTCTGGTTCAGTCTCCTATGGGGTCACTGCTCCTTCCCCTGGGTCCCAATGAGCACACTACTTTGTGTTTGCCCTCCAAGAGTGGAGTCTCTGTTTCATCCAGTCCTATCGAAGTCCTGCAGTCAGGTCCTGCTAGACTTCAAAGTCTGGTTCTCTAATAATTCCTCCTCCCGTTGCCGGACCCCCAGATTGGGATGCCTGATGTGGGTCTCTGACCCTTCACTCCAGTGGGTGGACTTCTGTGGTATAAGTGTGTTCCAGTCTGTGAGTCACCTACCCAGCAGTTATGGGATTTTATTTTATTGTGATTGTGCCCCTCCTACTATCTCATTGTGGTCTCTCCTTTGTCTTTGGATTTGGGGTATCTTTTTTGGTGAGTTCCAGTGTCTTCCTGTGGATGACTGTTCAGCAGTTAGTTGTGATTCTGGTGTTCTTGTAAGAGGGTGTGAGAGCATGTCCTTGTACTCCACCATCTTCTAACGTTGAGATTTCTTTTCCACTAAGATGCACATAGATTGTCTGATAGGTAGGTAGGTAGATAGACAGGTAGGTAGATAGATAGATATATAGGTAGATCAGTCTGCGTCTTCTCACCTTTTCATTGTTAGTACATAAATCACTGGTATAGTATAACACAGCAGTACACTCTGCATAGTAAATAACTCAGTGAACTGTGTTGATGATGTCTTGAAGGTGCCATCACTAAATAATGTGGTATTGGCATTTAAATATCGAATATTGTCATATGTTATGTAAGTAAGAAATCGTTATTCACCTGGAGCACCAGAATCGTACATAAAAAATCATTCTCCACATCTGGTCACTTTATACTCCTCTGGAACTTAATTTCATGCAGTTAGGTTGGATTTGGAGCTCAATATCTGGTTTTAATTCTATTTACAGTTGACCCTGGAATGATATGGAGGTTAGGGGCACCAACCCCCACACAATCCAAAATCCAATTATAACTCTACAGTTGGCCCTCAATATCCGTGCTTTGGCATCTTGGATGGTGTGGAACTGTAGAACGTACTTACTGAAAAAAAAACCTACATATAAGTGAGAATTTCCTATATTTTTTCCTTCCAGGAAGTTCTTTTTTTTTTTTGACCTTTTTTTAAAAATTGAACTATAGTTAATTTACAGTGTTGTGTTAGTTTCAGGTGTAAAGCAAAGTGATTCAGTTACATATATATCTATTATTTTTCAGATTCTTTTCCATTATAGGTTATTAGAAGATATAGAATATTGATTTCTGTGCTATACAGTAGGTTCTATTTTATATATAGCAGTGTGTACATGTTAATCCCAAACTCCTAATTTGTCTCTCCCCCCACCACTATCCCCTATTGTAATCATTACTTGGTTTTCTATATCTGCGAGTCTGTTTCTACTTTGTAAATAAGTTCATTTATATCATTTTTTTAGATTCCACATATAAGTTATATCATTATTTGTGTGTCTCAGTTCAGTTAATATGGTAATCTCTAGGTCCAGCCATGTTGCTGCAAATGACATTATTTCATTTTTTTATGGCTGAGTAATATTCCATTGTGTGTATATATATATATATATATATATATATATACCACATCTTCTTTATCCATTCCTCTGTCAGTGGGCATATAGGTTGCTTCTATGTCTTGGCTATTGTAAATAGTGCTTCTATGAACACTGGGGTCTTTGTATTGTTTTTAATTAGAGTTTTCTCCACATATATGCCCAGGAGTGAGATTGCTGGATCATATGGTAACTCTATTTTTAGTTTTTTGAGGAACCTCCATACTGTTGTCCATAGTGGCTGCACGAATTTACATTCCCACCAACAGTATAGGAGGGTTCCGTTTTCTCCATACCCTCTCCAGCATTTACTATTGTAGACTTTTTTAATGATAGCTATTCTGACCAGCGTGAGGTGATATCTCATTGTAGTTTTGATGTGCATTTCTCTAATAATTAGCAATATTGAGCATCCTTTCATGTGCCTTTTGGCCATCTGTATGTCTTCTTTTGAGAAATGTCTATTTAGGTCTTCTGCTCATTTTTTTAAGTTGAATAAACTGTATATTTTAGAAATTAATTCCTTTTTGGTCACATTGTTAGCAAATATTTTCTCCCATTCTGTGGGTTGTCTTTTCATTTTGTTTATGGTTTCCTTTGCTGTACAAAAGATTTTGTGTTTAATTAGTTTCCCATTTGTTTTATTTTAGTTTTTCTTTCCATTACTCTAGTAGATGGCTCAGAAAAGATATTGCTGTGATTTACATCCAGGAGTGTTCTGCCTATGTTTTCCTCTAAGAGTTTTATAGTATCCAGTCTTACATTTAGGTCTTCAATCTGTTTTGAGTTTATTTTTGTGTATGGTGTTAAAGAATGTTCTAATTTCATTCTTTGACGTGTAGCTGTCCAGTTTTCCCAGCACCATTTATTGAAGAGACTGTCTTTCATCCATTGTATAGTCTTGCCTCCTTTTTTGTAGATTAATTGACCATAGGTGGGTGGGTTTATTTTTGGGCTTTCTATCCTGTTCTATCTTGATCTATATTTCTGTTTTTGTGACAGTACCATACTGTTTTGATTGCTATGTAATATAGTCTGAAGTCAGGGAGCATGTTTTCTCCAGCTCTGTTCTTCTTTCTCAAGATTGTTATGGCTATTCATGGTATTTTGTGCTTCCGTACAATTTTAAAAAGTTTTGTTCTAGTCTGTAAACAAATGCCATTGGTAATTTGATAGGGATTTTATTGAATATGTGAATTGCCTTGGATACTATGGTCATTTTAACAATATTGATTCTTCCAATCCAGGAACATGGTATGTCTTTCCATCTTTTTCTGTCATCTTCAGTTTCTTTCCACAGTTTTTCAGAATACAGGTTTTTTGCCTTCTTAGATAGGTTTAGTCCTAAGTATTTTATTCCTTTTGATGTGATGGTAAATGGGACTGTTTCCTTAATTTCTCTTTCTGTTTTTTTGTTGTTAGTGTATAGAAATGCAGCAGATTTATGTATTGTAATTTTGTATCCTGCAACTTTACAGAATTCATAGGTGAACTCTAGTAGATTTCTATAAACGTCTTTAAGATTTTCTATGTCTGTCATCATGTCATCTGCAAACAGTGACAGTTTTACTTCTTCCTTTTCAATTTGGATTCATTTTATTTCTTTTTCTTTTCTAATTGCTGTGGCTAGGACTTCCAAAACTAAGTTGAGTAAAAGTGGCCAGAGTGGACATCTTTGTCTTATTCCTGATCTTAGAAGAAATCATTTTACATTTTCACTGTTGGTTATGATGTTACCTGTAGTTTTGTCATATGGCCTTTATCATGTTGAGATATTTTCCTGCCATGCCCACTTTCTGAAGAGTTTTTATCATAAACGGACATTGAATTTTATCAAAACCCTTTTATGCATTTATGGAGATGATCATATAATTTTAATTCTTTAATTTGTTAATGTGGTGTATCACATTGATTGATTTGCAGATATTGAAAAATCCTTGCATCCATGGAATAAATCCCACTTGGTCATGGTGTATCATCCTTTTAATGTATTGTTGGAGTTGGTTTGCTAGTATTTTGTTGAGGATTTTTGCGTCTATTTTCATCATTGATATTGGCCTGTATTTTTTTAAGTGTGTGTGTGATATCTTTGTCTGGCTTTGGTATCAGGGTGATGGTGGCATCATAGAATGAGTTTGGGAATGCTCCTTCCTCTGCAGTTTTTTGGAAGATTTTCAGAAGGATAGGTGTTACGTTTTCTCTAAATGTTTGATAGAACTTGCCTGTGAAGCCATCTGGTCCTGGACTTTTGTTTGTTGGAAGTTTCTTAATCACAGTTTTAATTTCAGTACTTGTGATTGGTCTCTTCCTATTTTCTATTTCTTCCTGGTTCAGTCTTAGGAGATTGTACTTTTCTAAGAATTTGCTCATTTCTTCTAGGTTGCCCATTTTATTGGCATATAGCTGCTTGTAGTAGTTTCTCATGATCCTTCGTATTTCTGTGGGGCCCATTGTAACTTCTTCTTTTCCATTTCTAATTTTATTGATTTGAGCCCTCTCCCTTTTTTCTTGATGAGTTCGGCTAACAGTTTATCAGTTTTATTTATCTTTACAAAGAACCAGCTTTTAGTTTCATTGATCTTTTCTGTTGTTTCTTTGTCTCTATTCCATTTATTTCTGCTCTGATCTTTATGATTTCTTTCCTTCTACTAACTTAGGGTTTTGTTTGTTCTTTTTTCTCTAGTTGCTTCAGGTGTAAGGTTAGGTTGTTTATTTGAGATTTTTCTTGTTTCCTGAGGTAAGCTTGTATTGCTATAAAATTCCTTCTTAGAACTGCTTTTGCTGTGTCCCATAGGTTTTGGATTGCCATGTTTTCGTTTTCATTTTTCTCTAAGAATTTTTTTATTTCTTCTTTGATTTCTTCAGTGATCCATTGGTTGTTTAGTAGCATATTGTTTAGCCTCCATGTGTTTGTGTTTTTGCAGTCTTTTTTCCCTGTAGTTGATCTCTAGCCTCATAGTATTGTGGTCAGAAAAGATGGTTGATGTGATTTCACTCTTCTTAAATTTACTGAGACTTGCTTTGTGACCCAGCATGTGACCTCTTCTAGAGAACATTTCATGTATATTCTGCTGCTTTCAGATGGAATGCTCTATAAATATCAATTAAGTCCATCTGGTTTGATGTGTCATTTAAGGCCTGTGTTTCCTTATTGATACTGTCTGGATGATCTGTCCATTGATGTAAGTGGGGTGTTAATGTCCCCCACTATTATTTTTGTTACTATCAATTTCTCCTTTTACCTCTGTTAAAATTTGCTTTACATATTGAAGTGCTTCTATGTTGGATGCATATATATTTACAATTGTTATATCTTTTTCTTGGATTGGTCTTTTGTTCATTATGTAGTGTCCTTCTTTGTCTCTTGTGGCAGTCTTTATTTTAAAGTGTATTTTGTCTGATATAAGTATTACTACTCAGTTTTCTTTTGATTTTCATGGGATACCTTTTTCCATCCCCTCACTTTCAGTCTGCAGATGTTTCTAGATCTAAATTGAGTCTCTCATAGGCAGTATATACGAGTCCTCTTTTTGTATCCATTCACCCAGTCTGTGTCTTTTGGTTGCAGCCTTAGTCCATTTACTTTTAAGGTAATTAATGATATGTATGTTCCTCTTGCCATTTTGTTAATGTTCTGGATTTGTTTTTGTATCTTTTTCCCCTTTCTTTTGTTCTCTTGTTATTTGATGACTAACTTCACTGTTATGTTTGGATTCCTTTTACTTTTTTTTTTTGCATATATATTATTGATTTTTGTTTTGTGGTTACCATGAGGTTTTTATATAGCAGTTCATATGTACATGTGCTTGTTTTAAGTTGCTGATCTCTTAACTTAAAATGCATTTTAGATACCGTGCATTTGTACTCTCCTCCCCTCACAATTAGTGTTTTTGATATTATATTTTACATCTGTTTTGTGTGTCCCTTAACTGTTTAGTGTGAATACAGATGATTTTGCTACTTTTGTCTTTTAACCTTCTTAGTTTTGTGTGTGGATATTTTCCTATCCTTATTGTGTGTTTGCCTTTACCAGTGAGCTTTTCCATTTTGTAATTTTCTTGTTTCTAGTTGTTGCCTTTTCTTTTCTGCGTATAGAAGTTCCTTTAGCATTTGTGCTGCTTTGGTGGTGCTGAATTCTTTTAGCTTTTGCTTGTGTGTAAAGTTTTTGATTTCCCCATCATAATCCAAATGAAAGCCTTGCTGGGTAGAGTATTCTTGGTTGTAGGTTTCTCTCTTTTGTTGCTTTAAGTATATTGTGCCACTCCCTTCTGGCTTGCAGAGTTTCTGCTGAAAAATCAGCTGATAGCTTTATGGGGGTTTCCTTGTATGTTACTTGTTACTTTTCCCTTGTTGCTTGTAACATTCTCTCTTTATCTTTATTTTTTGTCATTTTGATTACAGTGTATCTTGGTGTGTTCCTCTGTGGGTTAATCTTGTATGGGACTCTGCACTTCCTGGACTTGAGTTACTGTTTTCTTTCCCAGGTTAGGGAAATTCTCAGCTATTTCTCTTCAGATATTTTCTCAGGCCCTTTCTCTCTCTCTCCTCATTCTGGGACCCCTATAATGCAAATACTAATGTGTTTAATGTTGTCTCAGAGGTCTCTTAAACTGTCCTGATTCCTTTTCTTTCTTTTTTCTGCTCAGTGGCAGTGATTTCCACTACTCTTGTCACCTCATTTTGTGTAAATTGCTATTTGTATTTTTATGTATGTGGTAGGTTAGTTACGTTTCTCAACCTTGGAAAAATGGCCCTCTGTAGGAGATATCTTATGCATCCCAGCAGTACACTCCCCTCTTGTAACCCAAGGGACAGGGGCCAGCTGGTCCCAGGGTATTATGTGGCCTGTGTTTGCAGACTCGATCTGCAGGCTTTGGGAATGTAGTTTTCTTACTTCTGGTGGGTGTCTGCCTCCTGGTGGGTGAGATTGGTCTAGAGCAGGGGTCCCCAACCCCCAGGACACAGACTGATACCGATCCATGGCTTGTTAGGAACCGGGCCACACAGCAGGAGGTGAGTGGCAGGTGAGCAAGCAAAGCTTCATCTGTATTTAAACCTGCTCCGCATAGCTTGCATTACTGCCTGAGCTCCACTTCCTGTCAGATCAGCAGCGACATTAGATTCTCATAGGAGCATGAACCCTACAGTGAACTGTGTGTGCAAGGGATCTAGGTTGCATACCCATTATGAGAATCTAATACCTGATGATCTGAGGTGGAGCTGAGGTGCAGTGATGCTAGCGCTGGGGAGAGGCTGCAAATACAGATTATCAATAGCAGAGTGGTTTGACTGCACAGAGACCATAATAAATCAATTGCTTGCAGACTCATATCAAAACCCTATCAGTGGGCTTCCCTGGTGGCGCAGTGCTTGAGAGTCCGCCTGCCGATGCAGGAGACGCAGGTTCGTGCCCCGTTTCGGGAGGATCCCACATGCCGCGGAGCGGCTGGGCCCGTGAGCCATGGCCGCTGAGCCTGCGCGTCCGGAGCCTGTGCTCCGCAAATGGGAGAGGCCGCGACAGTGAGAGGCCCGCATAACGCAAGAAAAAAAAAAAAAAAAAAAAAACCCTATCAGTGAGTGGCAGGTGATAATTAAGCTGCGTCTGGTGGCAGGCTTTAAGTCAGAATCTGACACTTATTTTAGTCCGCATGTGGCCCACCCATTATTTTATTTACCACTTTTGTCCGCACCTCTTTCCCGCACTGCGCACTTGTCTCAGTCACAGTTTTGGTTAGCTCACAAGCTAAACCCTAGCCGAAATGAGTAAAAAACAAACATCGCTGGAAAGCTTCTTTGAATAGAGGGAAAGACCCAATGATGAGATAGCAGAAGACTCTAAGACTGCCCACGAAAAGAAAGCAGCATTTAAAAGAAAATGCAAAGAGTCCTACTTAAATTACAGGTTCATTGCAACAGGTGATTCACATTCTCCAAGCCCACTTTGTAGAATATTAGCAACCGGCTATCCAACAAAGCCATGAAACCTTCAAAACTGCTTCGCCACGTGGAGAGCAAGCACCCTGCATTAAAAGACAAGCCTTTGGAGCTTTTCAAGAGAAAAAAACGTGAATACGAAGAACAGAAGCACTTATTGAAGGCCAAAACTTCATCTGTGTGTCTGCACTAAGAGCATCATTCTTAGTGGCTAACCGCATTGCTAAAGCTAAGAAGCCCTTTACTGTTGGTAAATAGTTGATCCTGCCTGCTGCTAAGGACATTGGTCATGAACTTTTAGGAGAGGCTGCAGTTCAGAAGGTGGCACATGTTCCTCTATCAGCTAGCACCACAACTAGACAAACTGATGAAATAACAGGATATTGAGGCACAATTGTTAGAGAAGATTAATGAGTCACCATGGTACACAATCCAGGTTGACAAGTCTACCAGTGTTGACAACAAGGACACAATGCTTGTTTTTGTGAGATATATTTTTCAAGAGGATGTGCATGAGGGTATGTTAGGTACACTTTTGTTACCAACCAACACCACAGCTGCAGAATTATTCAAGCCTTTGAATGATTACATATCAGGAAAACTGAATTGATCATTTTGTGTTGGCATATGCACAGACAGAGCAGCTTCCATGACTGGATGGCTCTCTGGTTTCACTACTTAGATCAAAGAGGTCGCTTCTGAATGTGGGTCTACACACTGTTATCCATAGAGAAATGCTGCTATCCAAAAAATGTCACCTGAACTTAAGAATGTTTTGCAGGATGTGATTAAAATTATCAACCACATTAAAGTGCATGCCTTTAACTCATGTCTGTTTGCACAACTCTGTGAGGAGATGGACACAGAGCACACGTCTTCTCTTATTCACAGAAGTGAGATGGCTTTCTAAAGGTAGATCACTGGCCAGAGTTTTTGAGTTACGAGAGCCGCTCCAGGGATTTCGTTTAGAAAAACAGTCACCACTGGCAGCACATTTCAGTGACGCAGAATGGGTCGTAAAACTTGCTTACTTGTGTGACATATTCAACCTGCTCAATGAACTCAGTCTGTCACTTCAGGGGAGAAGGACAGCTGTGTTCAAGTCGGCAGATAAAGTGACTGCATTCAAAGCCAAACTGGAATTATGGGGGCGATGAGTGAACATTGGGATTTTTGACATGTTTCATACATTAGCAGAGATTTTGAAAGAGACTGCGCCAGGACCACCTTTCTCCCAGCTGGTGCGTGGTCACCTATCTCAGCTTTGAAAAGAGTTTGAGCATTACTTCCCAACCATGAAAGACCCCCAAACTGGGAAGGAATGGATCCGTGACCCATTTATGAAAAAGCCAGGTGAATCGACTTTGTCCATGCTAGAAGAGGATCAACTGCTTGGTATCGCAAATGATGGTGGCCTTAAAGTGTGTTTGAGGCAACTTCAAATCTCCATACGTTTTGGATTAAAGTGAAGGTGGAATATCCTGCGATTGCCACAAAAGCACTGAAAAGCCTGCTTCCATTTCCAACATCCTGTCTTTGTGAAGCAGGGTTTTCTGCAGTGACAGCAACCAAAACGAGATTACGGAGTAGACTGGACATAAGCAACACACTTTGGGTCACTGTCTCCCATCACCCCCGGATGGGACCATCTAGTTGCAGGAAAGCAAGCTCAGGCCTCCCACTGATTCTGCATTATGGTGAGTTGTATAATTACTTCATTACATATTACAATGTAATAATAATAGAAATAAAGTGCACAATAAATGTAATGCACTTGAATCATCCCGAAGCCATCCCCCCACCCCCGGTCCATGAAAAAATTGTCTTCCATGAAACCGGTCCCTGGTGCCAAAAAGGTTGGGGACTGCTGGTCTAGAGTCTTGTGCAGGCTTTCTGGTGGGAGGGACCGGTGTCTGTGCACTGGTGGGTGGAGTTGGGTTTTGACACTCTGGTGAGCAGGGCCTTATCAAGTGGTGTGTTTATTGGGCAGCTGTGTGTTCAGGAAGACTTTAAGCAGCCTCTCTGCTGATGGGTGGGGCTGTGTTCCCGCCTTGTCGGTTGTTTGGCCTGAGGTATCTCAGCACTGGAGCCTATGGGCTGTTAGGTAGGGCCAGGTCTTGGTGCGAAGATGTCAGCTTCCAGGAGAGGTAACACAGATGAATTCTCCCCGATAGGTTTGCCACCAGTGTCTGTGTCCCCAGGGTGAGCCACAGCCACTCCCTCCCTCCCCAAGGAGACCCTCCAAGACCAGAAGGTAGGTCTGTCTCAGGCTCCTATCAAATTACTGCTTTTGCCCTTGGTCCTGGCATATGTGAGAGTTTCTGTGCACCCTTTAAGATTGAATTCTCTATTTCCCCTAATCCTGTGGAGCTCCTGCAATCAAGCCTTGCTGGTCATCAAAGCCAAATACTCTGGGGCCTCCTCTTCCTAGTGTTGACCCCTGGACTCGGGAGCCTGACGTGGGGCTCAGAACTCTTACTCCTGTGGCAGAACCTCTGTAATATAATTATTCTCCAGTTTGTGGGTCACCCACCCAGGTGATATGGGATTTGATTGTATCGCAAGTCTGCCCCCTCGTAACTGTCTTGTTTTGGTTCCTTCTTTATGTCTTTAGTTATAGAAGGTCTTTTCTGGTAGGTTCCAGACTTTTTCATCAATGGTTGCTGTGCAGTTGTGATTTTGGTGTGCTTGTGAGAGGAGGTGAGCTTAGGGTCCTTCTACACCTCTATCTTGGCTGTTCCTCCTGAGAATTTTAAATTAAAGATGTCATATTGCCAAGAAACAGAAGAGGGGTTATCTATTTATTTCTTTTGTAGCTGTCTGACCAGTGGTCTCTGCTTTACTGGTAGGGAGAACCTTTCTTATGTCTTATGGATCTGACATCTGGCCAATAGGAAGGATCAGCCAATAGGTAGGCACTAAGGAGGGCATGGTGGTCTATGTGGATTGGCAGGTAAGTGTGGGAGTCACATCCCCTAAGACTTCTCCAAATAGCAACAGACCAAGATTATGCCTTTATAGGACATAAGTTCAAGGGAAGCATTACCCATTAACCCTGAGTGATGGGATAGTTGTCAGGGTGTTAATTGGTTGCTTGGTGTCTCCTCATGGTGCTCTTACATTCCACTGCTATGTGGTAGGAAAGCCACACATTTCTCACTCCTCCAGAAAAAGCAAGATGCTTTGTAAAGTGTTTACATCTATGTGTTTACCACCCATTTTATGTAGTGGTTTAACCAAGCCTTTCCTTTCAAACTCCGCTCTTACTTAACAACCCAGCCACATCCAACCAAATGCCCAGTAACATATTAACACACCATGTATGGCAAGATCCCATCCTCCACTTGTCATCCTCTGTGCATTTCTCTAACTGTAGGACTCATCATTGGTATGCATAGTTAATATTAATCCCACTCTTCTTTAAGATTTGAATTCCAGTCCATCTACTTAACCCCATGTGCCATTACCAGCTAGGCAACCAAGGCAAGAAGTGTTATTATGGACACAACACAATCATTGGACCAATAAAACATTATAGTACTTTTTTATGTATTAATCCTGAAAACCAAAAATATAAATAAACATTATGGCCTATGTGAACCCAGGGACATTTTCTAAGTGTGGACGTTTGTGACCATTCGAAATGTCAAGGACTGTTTGGCATGGACAATATGCCCATGGACGTTTTTGATAAGACCAAATTTCAAGGACCTTTTGGTGTGGACCAAATGTCTCAGTAGAGGTTTTGGACAGGACCAAATGTCTGCTAATCATCCAAACTCATTCACAGTTTATTCCTACCCTACATTTCCTTTTTCACCTTCCTCCATTCCATCTCTGTCAATCCTCACTGTTGCCTCTCTTTGGTCCAGGTTTCTCTCAGTTCCTTGAAAATGATAATTTACTTTCATGCATCTGTAACTAGTTTTGATTCTCTACATTCTCCATTGAGGAACTTATTCATCGTTCAAGACTGAGTTTAAATATTAATCTTTGATCAACTCACTCAGGCAAATTTAGCTGCTTCCCTGTCTTCTAAGCTCTTTATAAGCACCTTGATTATGACATGTAACCTATCAAGATTTGTGTGCATGTTCTATCTAGACTGTGAGCCTCTAAAAGGCAGGGCTTATGTGTCTCTCATCTTAATACTTCATAGGTTAAGCATATTATAGGCAGTTATTAATTGTTGAATGTGATATAAAGTTGATTCTAATTTCTTCCTCCTTTTTCATGGCTGAATTGGAATAGTTTGTTAAGGATCATTCATGAACCTTAAATGCTCAATTATAAATGAAAAATAACAGCTGAACACAAGTGTAATTGAGTCTGTGTATATTGGAGTGAGAGGGAGAGCCTTCTCAAATGGAATATTTACTTTTAGTTTTATTATAAAAATTTTTACATAATGAAGTTCTTTATTTCAAAGCCACTATTAAGACTTAGAATGGTACTTGTACTACTAATAATAATTTTGTCTTTTACTACATTCAAACCCTAAATTCTGAAACTACTGCTTATTAGCTGTGTGGTTAAAGAAAGAAGAGTGCTAGGCACTTTGCGTATATTATTTCTAATTTTCATAATAATCCTATCATGTAGATATTCTTATTTTATAGACGAGGAAACAGGTTCAGAGAGGTGAATTAGTTTAGTCCAAATCATGAAGCAGGTAGATAGTTGTGTTCAGATGAAAGAAACCTTTTATTAATATTTTCAAATGAATAATCACAAAAAGGAAATGTATAATTCAATATGTTGCAATTGAATAATGCTTTTTAACTATGACATGTTAAAAAGATTGTTATTGTTATTGACAGTCTACAAATAAGCCATCAAAGTACTTCCTAAATAATAGTCTATAAGAGAAAATTTTATCTGTAACTTCATTATCAATTTTTTGTTTTAATTGAGCCATCACTCCCCCACAGGTACAGTTGGCACTTACCAGCGCAATTCTGTTTAGGTTAGTGCCAGTCAGTCTCATTTAGCAGGGATCAGTCATTCATCTCCTGACTGCTAGTGTCTTTCTTTGAGTCACTCATATTTGGACTCAAAGGAAGATGCTTATGTGTAGCTTTAAGTTTTTCTTTTTAAGGGTACTTTCTCACACTCGCATTTCTTTACTTATGGATCAATACCTATATGTAAAAGTTGTTGATTCTCTGCATACACACACACACACACACACACACACACACACTACTCAACCATACAAACATATATATACCAACCATGTATATGTATGTATGTGTGTGTGTGTGTGTGTGTGTGTGTGTGTGTGTGTATATATATATATACACACACACACACACACACACTACTCAACCATACAAACATATATATACCAACCATGTATATGTATGTATGTGTGTGTGTGTGTGTGTGTATATATATATATACACACACACACACACACACACTACTCAACCATACAAACATATATATACCAACCATGTATATGTATGTATGTGTGTGTGTGTGTGTGTGTATATATATATATACACACACACACACACACACACTACTCAACCATACAAACATATATATACCAACCATGTATATGTATGTATGTGTGTGTGTGTGTGTGTGTATATATATATATACACACACACACACACACACACTACTCAACCATACAAACATATATATACCAACCATGTATATGTATGTATGTGTGTGTGTGTGTGTGTGTATATATATATATACACACACACACACACACACACTACTCAACCATACAAACATATATATACCAACCATGTATATGTATGTATGTGTGTGTGTGTGTGTGTGTATATATATATATACACACACACACACACACACACACACACACACCACATCTTTATCTGTTCTATTTATCTATTTATCTGTTCATGGATACTTAGGTCACTACCATATCTTGGCTATTGTGAATAATGCTGCTGTGAACATTGGGGTGCATATATATATTTGAATAATTGTTTTCATTTTCTTCGGATAAATACCTAGGAGCAGCATTGCTGGATTGGATGGTAGTTCTAGTTTTAATTTTTTGAGGAACCTCCATTATGTTTTTCACAGTGGCTGTACCAATTGACATTTCCACCAGTGCATGAGGGTTCCCTTTAATCCACATCCTCACCAACACTTCCTATTTCTTACCTTTTTGATGAGAGCCATTCTGACAAGTGTGAATTGATATCTCAGTGTTGATATGATTTGCATTTCCGTGATAATTAGTGATGTTGAGAATCTTTTCATGTGCCTATTAGGCCATCTGTATGTTCTCTTTGGAGAAATGCCTGGTGAGGTCCTCTGCCCTTTTTTTATTAGATTTTGTTTTAATATTGGGTTATATGAGTTCTTTGTATATTTTGGATATTAACCCCTTACTGGACATACCATTTGCAAATATTTTCTCCTATTTAGTAGGTTGCCTTTTTGTTTTGTTGTTTCCATTGCTGTGCAGAAGTAAGTTTGATTAGGTCTCATTTATTTATTTGTGCTTTTGTTGCCCTTGCTTGAGGAGACATATCTAAAAAAGTATTGCTAAGAGCAATGTCAAAAAGCATATTGCCTATGTTTTCTTCTAGAAATTTTAAAGTTTCAGGTCTTACATTTAAGTTTTTAATTCATTTTGAATTTATTTTTGTATATGGTGTGAGAAAATGTTCTAGTTATTCTTTTACATGTAGCTGTTCAGTTTTCCCAGCACCCCATATTGAACAGACTCTCTTTTCCACATTGTGTGTTCATGCCTCTTTTGTCATATATTAGTTGACTATGTGTGTGTGGGTTTATTTCTACACTCCCTATCCTGTTCCACTGATCTTTGTGTCTGTTTTTGTGCCAGTACAATACTGTTTGGGTAACTGTAGCTTTGTAGGGTAGCCTGAAGTCAGGGAGTACGTTTCTACCAGCTGTGTTCTTTCAAGATTCCTTTTGATATTCGGGGTCTTTTTTGGTCCCATACAAATTTTAAGATTATTTGTTCTAGGTCTGTGAAAAATGCCATGGGTATTTTGATAGAGATTGCTTTAAATCTGTAGATTTCTTTGGGTGGTATGGACATGTTAACAGTATTGACTCTTTAAATCCATGAACATAGGATAACTTTCCATTTATTTTTATCATCTTCTGTTTCCTTCATCAGTATGCTGTAGTTCAGTGTACCAATATTTCACCTCCTTGGTAAAATTTAGTCCCATGTATTTTATTCTTTTTGATGCGGTCGTAAATGGGATTGTCTTCTTGATTTCTCTTTATGATAATTTATTAGTCTATAAAAGTGCAGCAGATTTCTATAAATTTATCTTGTATCCTGCTTCCTTGTTGAATTCACTTACTATTTCTAATAGTTTTTTGGTGGAGTCTTTAGGATTTTCTATTTATAGTATCATGTCATCTACAAATAGTGACAGTTTTACTCCTTCCCTCCAATTTTAGTGCCTTGTATTTCTTTATTGTGTCTAAATTCTGTGGCAAGGCCATTCAATACTATGTTAAATAGAAGTGGCAAGAATGGGCATTGTTGTCTTTTTCCTGATCTTAGAGGAAAATCTTTCAGATTTTTACCATTGAGTATGATGTTAGCTGTGAGTTTGTCATAAATGGACTTTATTATGTTGAAGTGTGTTCCCTCTATACCAATTTTGATAAGAGTTTTTATTATGAATGGATGTTGAATTTTGTCAAATGCTTTTTCTGAATTTGTTGAGATGGTCATACAATTTTTATTCTTTGTTTTGTTAATGTGATATATCACATTAACTGATTTGTGGATGTTGAACCATCCTTTCATCCCTGGAGTAAATCCCACTTGATCATGATGTATGATGCATTTTATGTATTGTTGAATTCAGCTTGCTAACATTTTCGGGGGGATTTTTTCATCTGTGTTCATCAGGGATATTGGCCTGCAGTTTTCCTTTTTGTATCAGGGTAATGCTGGCCTTGTAGAATGAGTTTGGAAGTATTCCCACCTCTTAAATTTTTGGAATAGTTTAAAAGAATAGGTATTAACTCTTATGCAGATATTTAGTAGAATCCCCCTGTGGAAGCATCTGTCCTGGATATTTCTTTTTTGGTAGTTTTTTGATTACTCATTCAACTTCATTACAAGTAATTCGTCTGTTCAGATTTTCTATTTTTTTCCTGCTTCAGTCTTGAAAGATTATATGTTTCTAAGAATTTATCCATTTCTTCTAGGTTGTCCAATCTGTTGGCATATAACTGTTCAAAGTATTTTCTTCTGATTGTATTTCTGTGATGTTGGTTGTAACTTCTCTTTCATTTCTAATTTTATTTGAACCCTCTCTTTACTTTTTTCTTGATGAATCTGGATAAAATTTTATTAATTTTGTTTATCGTTTCAGAAAAACAGCTTTAATTTCATTGATCTTTTCTATTGTTTTTATTTTTTCCTTCCTTCAGCCGACTTTGGGCTTTGTTTGTTTCTCTTTTCTGTTTCCTTTAGATGTAAAGCTAGGTTGTTTATTTGAGACTTTTCTTGAGATAGGCCTATATTGCTATAAACTTCCATCTTAGAACTTCTTTTGCTGTGTTCCATAGATTTTGGGAAGTTGTGTTTCTGTTTTCATTCATCTCAAGGTATTTTTTCACTTCTTCTTTTAGTCCTTTTTATACATTGTTTTTTTTAGTAGCACGTTGTTTGGTCTCCAGAGTTTTGTGTTTTTTCCTGTTTTACTTTCTGTAATTGATCCTCACTGCATACCCTTATGGTTCAGAAAAGATGCTTGATGATTTTGATCTTTTTAAATCATTGAGACTTGTTTTGTTCCATAGCCTGTGATTTATCTTAAAGAAAGTTCCAGGTGCACTTGAAAAGAATGTATATTCTGCTGTTTGGGGGTTGAATGTTCAGTAGATATTTATTAAGTCTTTCCAATAAAGTGTGTTATTTAAGGCCACTTTTTATTAATTTTCTATCTGGATGATCTACTTATTGATGTAAATAGGGTGTTAAAGTCCCCTACTTTTATTGCATTACTGTCAATTTCTTCCTTTATGTATGTTAATATTTGCTTTATATATTTAAGGTACTTCTATTTTAGCTGCATATATGTTTATGCATATAATATTCTCTTCTTGGATTGACCCCTTTATCACTTTATAATGCCTTTCTTTGTCTTTTGTTATAGACTTTGTTTTAAAGTCAAGTTTTTCTGATATAGTATCGCTACCTCAGCTTTCTCTTGCCATTTGCATGTTATAATCTTTTTCCATCCCTTCACAGTCTGTGTTTGTCTTTAGCTCTGAAATGTGTCTCTTGTAAGCAGCTTATAGATGGGTCTTGTTTTTTTTTCTTTGTTTGTTTGTTTGTTTTGAAATCCCGCCAGCCACCCTATGTCTTTTGAGTGGAGTGTTTAGTCCATTGACATTTAAAGTAATTATTGATAGGTATGTACTACTTGGCGTTTTGTTACTTGCTTTCTGGTTATTTTTGTAGTTCTTCTGTATTCTTTTCTTCTTTTTTAGTCTCTTCCCTGTGGTTTGATGATTTTCTTTAGTGTTATGTTTGGGTTCTTTTCTCTTTGTTTTTTGTATAGCTGTTGTATGTTTTGATTTGTGATTTAAAAATCAAAATATACAAAATTACAAAATCAAAATATATGAGATATTTATATCTCATTGTTTTAAACTGGTAGTTGTTTAAGTTTAAACACATTCTAAAAGCTCTACTTTTTAAATCTCCCCTCCTACATTTTATGTTTTGGTGTCATATTTTGCATCTTTATGTGTATCTCTTAGCTGCTTGTTATAGTTACAGTTGATGTCTCAATTTTTGTCTTTTACCTCTTGTATTTGCTTGGTCCACTGCCTTTATTTTATATTTACCTTTACCAGAGAGTTTTTCCTTCATATATTTTCTCATTTCTTGTTATAGCCCATTATTTTTCCTTACAGAAGATCCTTTAACATTTCTTATAAGGCCAGTTTAGTGGTGACAAACTCTTAGTTTTTATATGTCTAGGAATCTCTTTATCTCTTCTTCAATTCTGAATGATAACCTTACTGGGTTGAGTTTCCTTGGTTGGGTTTTTTTTTTTTTTTCTTTTAGCACTTTAAATATATCATAACATTACCTTCTGGCTTGCAAAGTTTCTGCTAAAAAAATCAGCTAATCACCATATGGGGGTTCCTTCATATGTGACTCTGATTTTCTCTTTCTGCCTGTAAAATTCTCTCTTTGTCTTTAACTTTTGCCATTATAATTATGATAGGCCTTGGTATGGGTCTCTTTGAGTTCTTCTTGTTTGGGATTCTCTGTGTTTCCTGCATCAGGGTATCTGTTTCCTTCTTCAGATGAGGGAAGTTTTCAGACATTATTTCATCAGTTACTTTTTCTGCCCCTTTCCCTCTTTCTTCCCCTTCTGGGACCCCTATAATGCAAGTATTAGTATGTTTGATGTTGTCCTAGAGGTTCCCTTAAACCTCACCATTTTCAAAATTCTTTTTGGTGCTCTGATTGAGTGATTTCCACTATTCTCTCTTCTAGGTCATTTATGCATTCTTCATCACCCATTTTGCTGTTAATTCCTTCTAGTGTATTTTTTATTTTAGTTATTGTATTCTTCAGCTCTGAGTGGTTCTTTTTTATATTTGCTAGTTCTTTGTTGAAGTTCTCAGTGTGTTTTTCAATTCTTTTCCCAAAGTAATAGCATTTTTATGACCATTGCTTTGAATTATTTATCAGGTAAATGATTTGTCTCCATTTCATTAGGGTCCCCCCCAGCCTGGGGTTTTATCTTGCTCTTTCATTTGGAACATATTCTTCTGTCTTCTCATTTTGTTTGACTTTCTCTGTTTGTTTCTATGAAATAGGCAACACAGTTCCCTATCCCAATCTCGAAGGTATGTCCTTGTACATGAGCATCCCTATGCAGTGTGCATGTGTCCAGTGGCTTTGGTGGGAGAGTGAGCACAGGCCACTTCTTCTCCTGGGGTGTGCTGGCAGTTGTTGCCTTGACTTGGGGTGGGCTGGGGTCAGAGGAGTAAGAGCATGAGCCTGGTGTGAGCTGGGGCTTCTCCCATGGCATGATGGAGGTTGCCACCTTGGCAGGTTCAGAGCTGGAGGGCCTGGAACTGAAGCCTAGCACTGGCAGTGGCTTCTTATGTGGCATCATGATGTTTGCCTTAGTGAGGGATGAGGCCTTGGGCAGAAGGGCTGGAGCTTATGCCAGCACTAGCTGCTATCCCTGGCAAGATGGTGGTCATAGCCTTGGCCAGGGGTGGGGTTAGGGCCTGAGGGTCTGGAGCCAAAGTTCAGAGAGAGTCATGGCTTCTCCTTGGCTTGATGGCAGACACTGCCTTATCTAGGGGCAAGGCTGGGCTCAACAGGCTGGAGGGACTAGAGCCATGGTCCAGAGCAAATCACAGTCTCTCCCCAGTAGCATTGTGGTTGACATCATAGCTAGGGAATGGGGCCAGGCCCAAAGGGCTGGAACCTCAGTCAGAGCTACCTGTGGCTTCCCTCCTCCTCAGTGGTGGCCACCACCTTGGTCAGAAATGAGCCTTGAGCAGGATAGTCTGGAGCTGGATCCTGGTGCAGGATGGAGAGGGTGTGCTAGGGAGGTCCTGGAAGGCCAGTCAGAGCACCAGGCACTTTTCAGTATGCTGCCTCTGTGCTGGGACTAGAAACAAGCAAGTCTGTGCAAATGCTTTTCTAAGAGCGGAGTCTCAGTTTCCTATAGCCCTCTGGTAATCCCCACTGGTTTTCACACTAGCCAAGGGGGCTCCTCTTCCCAGTACCAGACTCCAGGGCTATGATGCCCAATGAGGGACTCAAACCCCTCACTCCTTAGGGAGGATCCCCAAGGCTGTGATATCCTACTCTTCTGGGCCACCTGCCAGGGCTGTGAGTCCCAAGTAGCTTACTTCTACTCTCTTACCATACTCGGTTTGGCTATTTTTTTATATCCTTGGCTGTAGAAGAGCTGCTCTGCCAGTCTTCAAGTTGTTCTCATGGAGAGTCGATCTATTTGTAGTTGTAGTTTTGATGTGTTCATGAGGAAGGTGAACCCAGAGTCTTTCCTACTTGCCATCTTGGTCTCGCCTTAAAAATAATATAAATTTTTTGTTGTTTTTAAGCTGAAAATCAGTACTTCTACTCTTTAAAATAAAAATATAGCAATGTATAAAATTAAGGTTCTCAGAAAGATTAACTTTTCATTAAAATTAATTTTTCAGAAATAAAACCTTTGAAGCACTATTAAGGAGCAGTTAATCTTTGCACAGTTAAAGGTGTACAAATATATATGTGCATGTATGCATGTCTGTGTAAACATACTTTTTTATGCAAATAGGAGCATTTTCCAGGAATTGATTCCTGAGTACTGAGACTATAGCATAAAACTCAAACTACTATTGGCCACTCAGTTTTGTTAAGAAAATCAAGATCATTGTAGGTTTCAAAGTAGAGCTTTATTCTCTACTGCAGCTAAATTAATTTTAATATTTGAAACAGTTGCACATCTTTTCATAGTTCCTAGGGGACCAAGGTTAATAAATACCTTTATCCTTCACACTGGTAGAATTTAATAAAATAGGGTTAGAGCATACCTAAAGAGAAGTAGACAATGAGTAGGTTGGCATACTGGGGATCATACCACTGTGGCCCAAATCAGGATCTGGCAGAATCCACATGAAGTGCCAGGCCATCTAGGACAGTCTCTTTAATAGGTGAGACTGGGTTGAAGGCCAGCAGTAGGCCAAACAGGCATGTGGTTAGTGAAAAAAATGTCAGCAAAGAAAAGGTGAAAATAGTTACATGGGGTGGGGTGGAGCGTGGGAAGAAAAAGCCCGGTGGCACAGGGGTCAGTCAGGTTATGGTCAGGGAAGGGAGCAGAGACCCACACGAGGAACTCAGATTTCAGCTCTATGAATCCTTTTTCTAAGACGATTGGGAAGAAGTACAAGGCAGCATCTAATATGCCAGGGAACCTGGCCAGATAGCAGTGGGAGGGGAACAGATCATGGCCCCAGTTACAATTGGACTACATATAAGAGCCCAGCCTATTGATTTAACTGATTTTTTTCTACATTCTTGAATCAGTGCTTCTCTGACTTGGGGTGTGAAGGTATTCTTACATTTTGCATGTCTGAGAATGGCAAAATTAAAATGAATAGTTCATTTATGCCTTGAGGATACATGGTTACTGTCAGAATTTTTTTCAGAGCTCTCTAAACTCTTTGACCCAAAAGATGGATTTCTTGACTAATTTGATTTCTTGACTCACTAATGGGTCGAAACCTGCAGTTTGAAAAACACTGCTTTGAAGATCATTGACGGATTGTGACTGTGCCTCTTCATCTTGGATCCCACATCTCATGCTTCCGTTCAAAATGAGCCAGTCAGTTTGGAAGTATTAAAAGCCATTTGGTTTGCCTGCTGCTGTTGCTGCTTCTTCCTCAAAATTGCACAGCAGTACTTTTCAGTAGACTCATTGAAAAGAAAAATAAGTTCAAGTGAGGGATTCAGTTCAATTCAATAGATTTGTTGAGCAAGCTCCTGCCATGTGCCAGGTCCTATACTGGGTGCTTGAGGAAAAAGCAGGACCTTTTTCTTGGAGAACCTAGGTTACTGAAGGGGAAAAAATGTAAATAAAGTCTAATGATGGGCATCTTATGCGGTGCACTAGTGGTACAAAGGAGGAAGTAGTCAGTTTTCCCTGAGAAAGACTGAAAATATTTCACAGGGGACATGACGCTTGAGCTGAGTCTGGTAAGATGTACAGATATTAAGTTATCTTAGAAAATGAAAGGTTTTTGCTAGCTAGACAACGCGATAAAGAGCAGTCCAGGTAGTGAGTGTAATGTGAAGAAAAATACATAGGCATGAATTAGCCTGATTTTTTCTTTGGACCTCACATTGTTCACTATGAGAAGACAAAAGACTGGTAGCTGATGGGGAAGAACTCAATGACAGACATACAGGTTTTGCTGAGGAGACCTTTTGGCAAGAGAGAGGCACTGATAACAGGTTTAAATTTTAGGAAGATTATTCTTTTAGTCACATGGTGGAGGCTGAAACAGGTTATCTGGAAACTAGAAGATCGGAAAGTAGAATATCAAATAATCTGGTGGGGCTTCCCTGGTGGCACAGTGGTTGAGGGTCAGCCTGCCGACGCAGGGGCACAGGTTCGTGCCCCGGTCCGGGAAGATCCCACATGCTGCGGAGCGGCTAGGCCCGTGAGCCATGGCCGCTGAGCCTGCGCATCCGGAGCCTGTGCTCCGCAACGGGAGAGACCACAACAGTGAGAGGCCCGCATACCGCAAAAAAAAAAAAAAAAAGAAAATCTAATGAGTGCTTTAAATAAGGCGGTATCTGTAGGGAGAAAGAGAAACATAAGAGAAATAGTAGAGAAACTAAAATAAACCCAGGTAGAATTTAAGAACTGTCTTTCTGAAGATACTTATTTCCAACTTGAGTTACCCAAAAGTATACTAATTGAATATGCTAGGAACTGAAAACTGATCATCCTTAGCAGTCCATTTAAGTAACATATTACCAGGAGAATTGTCTCAGCCAGAGATTATTATAATTTTGGCCGAGTCTGATATTATTAATTAATAATATGTTTATATCTTATGATTTGTTCCTAGAAAGATTTGAGGAATAAAAAAATACATATAAAATTGTATTTTTAAGTAAGGAAATCTGGGGAAGGGTAAGCAAGAATAGCTAAAGTAAGATGAAGCTATGGGAAAGGTTGGCACAGCCATTACAAAGAAGGAAATGACTTAGATACACAATTAACAGTACCCATGAAGTAAAAGCTAGTTACTTAGGAAACTCATATTTTTGGTACTGCTGAGAAGTCATCTCCCTTAAGCCCATCATTAAAAAGTGGATATTTTAAGTGGTTAACCATGTTATAAGCTACCATGTTATAAGTAGCTTTCTTTGTAGTAAGTAGAAAAATTTTGGAGAGCTGTTTTTACAATGAGGCTTAGTGTAAGCCCATAGCCTCATACCAAATCTACAAGGAACCAAAGTGTCATCGAGGTATAGAGCTCTCATCCATTCATCCAGGGAGTGTTTGAATAACTATGTTATGTCAGGTTGTATGCTAAACACTGGGAATATGATAGAGAGCAAAACAGGCATGTGCCCTGCCCTCAGTGGAGCATGTGGTCTATTAGTGGAAATATTAAACAGGTAAGTATTATATAGTATAGAGAATGGTATTATAAGGGTGGTATGGGGTGCCCGAGTTTAGGAGTCCATGGAGTTTACGAGTGCCAGATGTAGTCCCTGAGGAAGTGATGTTGTGCTAAAAGAAGCTATGTTAACCAGCGTAGAAACAATGGTTCAAGCAGAGAGTGGCAAAGAATTCAAGGTTATACTGTCTTGCTAATATTCTAGTCACCAATTCAGGACAAGTTCATGGGCTTTTAACAGTCAACCAAGCTGGAGTTAGGGTCCCAGTATGATAATTAATTTACATTAATTTAAAACATGATAATAATGATAACATTTGATTGAGTCATCTCATTTTTTAAGGTACTTTTCTGTGTGTTAATTTGTTCCCTGAATATGGCCTGACATGTCCTTATTTTATAGATATGAAAATTAAGGCAGTCCTGATAAAAGAATGGTGTGCCTTGTTTTCCACTTAAAGGGCATATAGGCAGGCTTGTCTAGAAGACAGTAAACCAGGACAGGCAACATGAGGCATCGCAAATGGTTAGTTGTATAGTCCTTACCTCGCCACACTTCCTGTGTTGGTTTACTCTTTCTGCTTTTCTGCTTAATGACACTTCCTCCTCCTTTTCTTCCTTTTCTTAGAGCAGTTTATGTTTATATCTTCTACCAGTATGCCTTAAGAATCTACGTATACCTTTTCTCTCTTGGACTATTTCTCTCTATATTTATATAATATGTATTCATTTGTATATTTCTCTACAACTAATTTATTTAGATAAACAGTTAACTGTTTAGTCTTTATTATAATGCAGCAAAAATGAAAGCTTATTGTAGAAAAAAATACAGAAAGACAAATAGAAATCTACTGTGATCCCACCATTAATAACTGCTATTCACAGAATTTCCTGTCTTTCCACATTTTGTACATTTTCTCTCACTTCATTTTACAGAATGAAGTCAAATTGCATATATTATTTTAAAACTGCTTTTCTCTCAGTAATTGTGTTCTCTTTCCATGTTAGTATATGTGCTTCCATGATGTTTTAAGTAACCGAATAATATTAAAATGAATTATCAAAATATTAAAATATATTGTTGGGCAGTTGTTGAACATGTTTACATGACACCCTTATACCTAAAGTTATTGTATGTATCCGGGATTATTTCCTTAGAATAAATTCTAGAAGTAAAATGATTCATCAAATTGTATGCCGAATTTTAAGGATGTTGATGCTTATTGCTAAATTGCCTGTAGGAAGATTGTCATATGCTGTCTAACTGCCTGAAGTATCTTTATATACTATGGATTATTAAAACATTTTAAGTCTTCCCACATGGTAAAGCAATGTCATTATGAGATAATATTAGAAAGTAAAGCTCATAGGATTAAATGATCAAAAATCATTAAAATGGCATTACAGAAATCAGAATTCTTGGCAGTGTAAAAAATGTGTGGCATAGGCTTATTTATAAAGTGCCTATTCTATAAATGATATTTCTAATCTTATAGTATTCTGCATTTACTCCCCATTTACATATGAAACAACTGAAATACGAAGAGGTTAAAAACTTGTCCAGTGTCCTACTGTTGCTGTATGCCAAAGCTGTGGTTCCAAACCAAAGCTGTCCAATTTTAAGGTCTGTGTCTCTTCCTAAGAAAAGTGCAGGGTGACTGCCTCACAGTGCCATTGAGGTGATTAAATGACACATGCCTCATGCATTAGAGACCTTCAATAGTTACTGCTACTGTTGAAAGGAAAGTAAAAATAGGAATTCAGTAAACCCTTGAGAGTTGAGAGGCATGTAGAATATTGGGAATTGAGATTGAATGATATTAGCAGTTCTCTTTTGTTTCTCTTCTTACACTTTCCATCTCCAAGTAACACCAAACAGCGTAAATTGCTATTCCAGCCTTTGCATCTGGACAGATTGATTCTGAATTTCATCATGTCCAGTGATTTAGAAGACTTTGGAAACACACTGGATCCAATTCACTAGCCCTAAAGGGAAAAATTCACAGATCTCTTTCAGTTGATTTGCACAAAAATATCACTAAAAATATATGGAAGAATCCCTGAATAAACAAAAGCAGTCCTTGTACAATTGGTGTTAGGTGCTTTATGCACCAAAATATTAGTAGTATAATTAAATGGCAATAATGGTGATAATTACTGTTAACATCTATTGAGTACTTCTGTGCCAGGCCCTGCTCTGAGTTTTTTATAGATAACAAATCATTTAAATGGATCTGCCTTTGGGTCAGATTAGCTCATATAGTATTGGTAATAGACACTATGGAAACTACAATGGATCTGAGCTGCTCATTCATAAAACTCAGTGTTTGGCCCCAGCAAGGGACTTGATGATTCTCTCTAGTTCATTCTCAACAAATTGAGGCTATACTTTGTTCAATACATTCTTGTCTTCCTAACAATTCATCTGTTCAACAACTATCTGTTCACTTACCTAAATATTATAAGTTTACATTTTTGGCTTTTTTTTGGTTCCAAATGGTTGTTACCCTCTAAGTACATTAATCCATTGAGGCCTCCATTTATGTTTTTCAGGTTTTAAGGAGTGACCTTTGCTTCTAGTTTTTACGAATCAGAATAAAGTAATAGTGTTAAGCATGGGCTCTGGACCCAGATTGTGGGTTTTAATCCTGCCTATCATCTATTATTTAAGTAACTTTAAACACATTTTAAATCTCTGTGCCTTAATTTCTTTGCTAAAATGGAGCTAATAATACTACCTACCATATATGGTGGCTTGTGAGGATCTAATGATCTAATAAATATAAAGTACTTAAAGTAAACACATAACAAAAATGCTTAGTACAAGTTAGCTACAATAACAACAGGCAACCAATATAATAAATATTATAATAATAGAAAGCCAATATGTATCCTTAATGAAAAGTAGCTTTCAGTATTTATTTCTTTAAGGTTTTTTACTTTTTAAGTAAATATTTGCTTTTGATTGTCTGAGAGAAGGCATTAATAAGGAGTCTGCCCTTAACCCCTTTTTTTAACAGTATGATGTACATCTGAGGAATTCTAACCAGGAGAGGGACTGTTAGGGAGGATATGCCTGCCCTTCCTCTATATGAAAAAAAAATGATTTAGGGGAGTTATTTATTAAAATAATAAAGCCTACTATTCAAATTTAAATTTTTAACATATATTTGCGCTATATTATTGGGGTTTTTTTAGGTATCAGGAGTTATATTTTTCATTAATTATCTTGTGAACAACACTATTATATGACATTGTCTTTTTGTCTTAACTTTTCCAATATGTATGCTTAATATGAACTACTTTATCTATGATCTTGTTTTGGAATTTCTTCTTTTAATATTCAAGGATGCTTGAGAAATGGTAGTGGCCAGAGGCCGGACCACTACCATTTCTCAAGCATCCCTGAATATATTATATTTTGAATAAATGTAGAAAGTAAACTTAATTTGTGTCATTGTAGAGTGTACATAAAACGTTTTATTTTTATTTTATAAAAGCAAACTGAAGTGTCACTTAACTTTTTCTCCCTTGTCCATATATAAACTCCTGGTCTGAACCACCATATGAAGATGTCGTTTATTATTTGGTGGCAGCTTTCAGTACAGCTCCTTGAAGGCAGTGACTCTTTTTCATTCGTATTTTTATCTAGCCCCTATTAGGAGCTAAATAAATATTTATTAAATAGATCTGGTGAAGGGAAAAACTACTTGAAAGGCATTAAAATGCCACTTTTGAGAAAAGTAAACTACATTATTACTTTTAAGGGATAGAAAATAGTACAAATAGTACAACATGCATCACCACTAAGGAAATCTAACAACTTGATTTGTAGGTGTATTTTTACAGTTGCTGCATATATCCTGAATGAGCTATCTGAATAAAGACCCAAATAAATAAATTCAACTTAATTTATATCTTTTTGTGGGGTGTAAAATATATCTCCTTAATACCCAGATTCAGGAAATATATCTGACAGGGAATTTTCTTTTAAATATTAAATCTTTATTTTTCTTTTAAAATACTGACTTCCTGTAAACCCTCCAATGCATCTTATATTCAGAAACTTTACAAAAACATTGTTTCTATTCTATCTCTAGATCTGTATTCAACTTTTAAAAATGTAATGTTCTAGAGCATTTCCTGTGTCATTAAATAGTCTCCAAAAAATTGTAATATGTGAATATATTAAGTGTTTTCAGCCATATCACACTGTTGGAAACTTAGATTGTTCTCAAGTTTTGGTTATTATAAACTGGCATCCTTAAATCTAAATCTTTGTGTTCTGAATGTCACGTCCCCTTTGCTTAAGCTAAATTCCTAGAACCAGAATTGTTAGGATCTTAGTTTATTTAATACCTATTACCAAATTGTATCCTAGAAGGATTGAACCAGTTTATTCTCTTATCAGCAATTTATGAATAGCCATTCTACTGGATGTTTAAAACTACTGAGTAACCGTATAGAGTTCTGCCTTGACTGCTGTTTGGTCACTTCAGGGTGTTTTTGCTCTGATTTAGACCCTTCCATTTACTAGTTATCTCCAAAAGTCCTAGAGCTAATATGTAGACTCAGGAGCCAAAGCAGATTTATGGTGATAACATCTTCTCAGACATGGTATCAACAAGAGACCAGTTTAATCATTTAAAAAAGACAGAAACAGCCAACTCTACTAATCTACCAGCTTCTGTTTTAAGCACTTTACATTTATTGGCATATATTAATTCTTGTAACTGCCCTGTAAAGTTTATACTGTTATTATGCCTTCTTTTTAGGTGAGGAAACTGTGACATATGAAGAGGTTAATTAGCTTACTTAAGATCTGAATTTGGGGAATATAAGTCTAAAGCCAATATATTTGTGTTCAGGAAAAATGTATTTATTCATTTGCTTTTGTTAAAGTAATCTTTATTTTAGGCAAAATAGAATATTCAGATAAGAAGAAAACTCCCAAATTACTCATAATCTATTATTCCTATGTTTGCATATATTTGAGTGGAATAATTTTGCACATACTACATTCTAGCCTTTTTTTCTTACTAACAGTGTTCTGTAAACATTTTCCCATGTCATTAGCTAAAGATCTATATCAACATTTTACTGGCTACCTAGTATTTCATTTTACAGATGAAATAAAATAAATTAGTATATTTTATAGACACACCACAATTTAGTTAACCAATCCCTTTCTTTGGTCACTTTAATAACAAACACACACTTTTTGGCTGATATAACCTATTGTGTATATATACCTACAGTCTTGTCATTTCCTCAGATTAAATTCCTATGTGTTTTTAACTTCACATCCTTGCTCCTGTCCAGTTGCTACACTGTATTTGTTCCCTGAAAGATTGGCAGTCTTTTTAGGTGGACATCTCCATTTTATAGCCAGGCAGATTGGCATCTCCTCAATAAGAGACTTCAAAGTTCTTAATATTCAAATTAGTCTTTTTTTTCCCCCTAATCTCAAGTATCAGTTGAAATTTTTATAATTTTGAAGATTAACTTTATAATGGTGATTGATGCCTTGTGGGTATTTTGTTTGATTTTAGTTTTGGAGAATTTACCATTGCTTCTTCTACCAGTTAAGCATAACAATATTTTATAAAGAAAGGATTGGGGTATTATTTTGACTCATGTAGTGTGGATATCCCAATAGCATCCCAGATATAGGGACTTTACAAAGAGTGTATTTTAGGGCTGGTTACTGAGAGTCAGGTCCCTGGACAAGTACCATCAGCATCATCTGAGAACTAGTTAGAAATATACTATCCTAGGCCCCACTCTACCTACTGAATCAGAATCTGCACTTTAAAGTTTCCCAGGTAATTCATGTGTTCTTTAATGTTTGAGAATCATTGCTTTAGGCTTTTTTCCAGCTCGCATTTGTCATTTATAGATAGAGCACTTTGCTCGTGGTAGTAAATGCTTTCTATATGTTGCATTTTCTGTCTGCTAGTAAATACTGCCCTTTTTTGGAAAAGCTTGCTATTTTTTTTATTTGTCTGGTTCAAAACGAGAGCGGAATCTATTTTATAAGGTAGTTGTCTTTTAAAGTATTGCTCCTCAGTTGAGTTAGAAGCTATTGTATTGATTGTGAGCAAGCTGAATTATTAATTTGGCTTCATTTGGCAGGTAGAAACATTTTAAAATCAGAGATTTTATGAAGCACCATGACCTCTGTCACAGAGCTGTAATCTTTCTCTTAAAGATATGCTAGTGCTAATGAATATTTTATAATGTATCTGCCTGTATATAAATAAATAACCATCATCTTAGAACAAGCATTATATTCATCTGAAAATGCTTACTTTGCAAATTCATTGTTTCAGGGAGAACAAATGTACATTTAAAATGAGAAACATGATAAAAGTTCTACTTGAGATTACAGTTGTTTGCTGGATATAGCAAAACATATTTTTGGATGTTACCTTTTCAAATCTTAGATGAAATTGCTAAAGTGCTGCCCATCCATCAAAATATACAGTTATCCCTCATTCTTTAAAGTCAGGAACTAAATAAATTTGAAGGCATTTTTGGAGATGCACATTTTCTCTGTGAGTTCTAATTCCTCACAATCTGCAGTTAGGAACCAAATAGATTCAAATAGCAAGTGATATCTGTATCCTTCTTGCACATTAACCATCAGCATAATAAATACACATAGGGCTATATAATATATAGCAGCATTTCACAGTTAGCTTTTCACAAGAATGTTAGCCTGTGTTACCATAGTATATCAAATATGGAAATACTCTGTAAACTATGTCTTCTTTTTTGACACTCAAAATACAGATCAGTATAATAAAGGTTCTGGATGAATCCTCTGTGAAACAAATCTGTTCAGTCTTGCTTAATCCAGCATTCTAGCACAACCGTATAACAAGGACCACCAGGCCATATGCTAAAATGATGAGGATCTATTGTGTTTATAATAGAGACTGTGAGAGCCTTAACCAGGATGAGCATCAGATCCCCCATTTGTAAACTGGATTTTAGAGTTAAATATGCTGATACGCATCAGAGTACCTGATACACACAGTCACTGGTTTTACCTTCCCATTAGAAACTTGGTGACAGGGCTATGTCAGAACATTTAACCAGTGATTACTCACTAAAAGTGGGATTTACTATAAAATCCTCCCTGATACCCTGCCCTTTCTCTGATGGCATCGCTGATCGCCTGTCTCCTCATTCTCTCTGCTGTAGCCATGATGGTCCCCTCATTGTCTTTAGCACAAACCAAGCACTTATTGTTCCTTCTACCCAGGTCTGCCCTGGGATATCCACATGAGTCTCTCGCTTCATTCACAACTCTACTCAAATGGCACTTCCTTAGAGAGACCTTATTTGACTACCCTAAGTAACCTGCCTACCCTCCACATATATTCTCCATTTCCTTACAGTTTATTTTTCTTCATGGTGCTTATTGCCACCAAGTATATATTTGCTTTATTTTTTTTTTATCCCTACCAGAGTAAGAGCTCTACAAGAAAAAAGGTCTTTTTTAGGTTGTGCTTACTGCTATGCACATAGGAATTTGGTATGAATTAATGAATGAGCAACAAACATTTTTTTAAGTATATAGAAATTAGATTTCTGTTTGGGCCTCTACCAGTTGTATTTTTAGCATCAAATATATAATTCTGAAGGTATATCAAATGCAGTTGTGGCAGAGCTTGTTAGTTCACTAATTTAGTACCTATATCCAGCCTCTGCCTTCCTTGCTTGACTTTACTATGGAGGACCCCCCCCCCCAAATAAAAAATAGAACAAGACAAACCCTAAAAACAAACTTTTCCAGTCTCCCTTGTAGCTAACTGGCTATGGGGCATAATGCAGGTCAATGAGAAATAGGCAGAAATCTCCCAGGACCTTACAGAAAAAAGCTTTTTCTTGTATGTAAAAGAGACAGATGTGACTGGTCCAGACACCTCCCCTTCTTCCAACCTTAAACAACAAAATGCCTAAAGCTGTGGCAGCTGTCTCGCTGCCTGCAATTTCAGACTTCTAGTGCATGAGAAAATAAACTCCTGTTTGTTTAAGCTATATATAATCAGTTATTCTGTTTATTGTATTTGAAAGCTTTCTTAACTCATACAAAAATCTGTGTGAGGAGGATAAGCACCTGGCACACAGTAGATGATTCTTATATTGCTGCAACTATTATTGTATTAATTTATGCCTTTGAATGTTAAGGAGCGAGAAATGGTCACATTCTAAATATTTTTAGCAACCCAAGCAACCTAATGAATTTACTGTTCTTAATTTTTAGTGTTATACTACATTCTAAATTAAGGATGCAAAAAATTAACTTTCCTAGACCTGCAGTTATCAGTTATTTAACTTAAGTTCAAAAGTCTCATTCCAGTGGGTAATCTTATGAGCTTTTAACTGATGTTTAGGGAAAATCCTATTCACCACAAAGAAACTAAGCTTTGAACTGAAAGCGAATAACTTGCCCTGAAGATTGTTCTAAATGAGAGCTAAATATGCAAGTTGGATTCACTTGCTGCAAATCCATTACGTTTTTGCACATCTGAGTTTGGTGACTTTGAAATTCATACTTGCTAGACTATAAACATTTATGAGGCTATAGACTTTCGTTCTACAAGTTGTTCTTTCTTAATGCCAAGAGTTAAGGTATGTCAGTGGAGTTTATGTCTCCTGTAAAATATTTTATGAGAAATTTGTCAGTTGAGCTTTCAGTTTCTCTTTTTTTGCATCATTTACAACCCTCTTGTCATTAAACCATCACAACTGAAATAGGGTTCTCTGTAAATTAGTGGAATACTAACATTCCTTTCTCTTCAAAGACAAAAAATAAACAAAAACTTGAAATTTTCACAGGAAAATCTTGTAGTTTTGAAGAAATAAATATGTTAAAATTTGAGCCTGTGGGATTTAACATTTTGTTACCAAAATATTATTCAGGTTACAGTTTTTCAATTTGCAAAAGTGATCTCTGAGTGGGGACTCTGATGTGTTTTATTTACTCCATGAACCTGGTAAATTCAGTGGAGTTCTAGGAGTTTTATGGACAGGGAAAAACCGAAGATCTATAAGAAATTAGAGTAAAAGATGTAGTTAGTGCTGGAGTAGCTTTCACTTTTCTCTCAGATCTTTATCCTGGAAGTGCTCTTAGTAAGTGAAGTTCCCTCATTATAACTCCTGTGTTCACCTCTAAAGGCGAATTAAAATAATACAGACATATTCTACTTTTAAACAAACCTGATGTGTCAAAGTCTGAATTTATATTATGGCTGGTGTAAGGACAAATTCTTTCTTTTGCAAAAGTACTTGCATTAGGTTTCCTTGAAATAGCAAACTCCTGTAATCTAATAAAAATAGACATTTTTTGTCAACCAAATATAGTTGGTTATATCTTCAAAATGTGTCCTGAATCCATTTGTTTTCCTTCATCTTCCAGTAATCAAATCACCATTGTTACTTACCTAGACCACTGCACCAACTGCATTTATCTTCCTGCTACTATTCTTGTCCCCTACAGTCTACTCCCCCTTACCCCAGAGCAGTCAAGTAAATCAGAGCATGTTATTTGATACAGAGCATGTATCAAAATGTCCTATGGCTTCCCACTGCCATATAATGAAAATGCCATAGAATAAAATATAAATGCCTTACCAATTCCTCAAGACCCTAATGATCTGCCCCCACAAGAACAGAACAGCCTGTATTCTTCACCATTCCTCCACCATTCTCCTTGCTCACTTCAATTTTATTACACTAGCTGTTTTGCTATTTCCCATTTACATTCAAATGTAGTCCTGCCTTCAGGGCCTGGCCTCTGCTCTTCCCCCAATCTCTACATGGCTGGCTGTTCTTGTTTTTGATCAAATGCTGTCTTCTCACAGACCACTCACAGCTCTCACGCATTTCTATTCTGTTTTCTCGATAGCACTTATCTTTACTTGCAATTTTCTTATTTTTTTTCATTTTTTTACTTGTGTGTTATCACTCACTTCCATTAGCGGTAAGCTCCATTTTGCCTTTATTATTCCTGTAACCCTAGTGTTTAGAACAGTGCCTGGCATGTAGTGCCTGGCTTAACAAATATTAGTTGAATGAGCAAGTTGTAGGTATGTGGCTGAAAAACAAAAATTATGTAAATCACTACTTATAGGTCAAATCATTTTAAAAGCATTAAACATAAATCTATTGGTTATTTAAAAAGCTATTTATCTGCTTTATAAATCTCAGTTTTTTTACATTGCCCAGCATATTACTGAGCATGGAATGGTCACCTGGGAAACCTCTTGATCTGTCTTTTCTCCGAACTGCAGCCAGAGTGATCTTTATATAACATAGACATCAACTCCCTTCTTAGAAACCTTCCGTAGATTCCTTGCTCTTAGGATAAATATCTAAATTCTAGCATGGCCTGAGAAGCCCAGCCTGGTCAACCCCTGTCTGCCTCTCTAGCCCTGTGTTGCTGTGCTCTCCCCCTAACTTTGTGTTCCCTCCCCAGGGGCTTTGCAACCTCCACCCATATTGCCTTTTTAATCCTGCTCATCCTTCATAGGTCAGCTAAAGGATCCCTTCCTTGGAAGTCTTCCTGCACCCACAAAATGAGATCAGGTTCCTTTGTCATTTACCTCAGTGAACTTATTTCTTTCAGAGCATTTATCTCAATATGTAATTAATCCTTCATCAGTAAGATTACTTAATTAACATGTTCTTCCCCACTAGGCTGTAAGCTACATGAGAGAAGTGGCTATGTCTGGTTTTGCTAACAGTCGTATCTCCAGCACCTGTCCCAGGGCTGACATATATTAGGGGTTCAGTAAATATCTGCTGGGTGAATGAATGAACGAAAGAACACCAAATGCCTAAATGTGCCATGCTGTGTACTCAGTCCTGGGAATACAAAGATAATTAAGACTGGACCTCAAGGTTTATAATTGAGGGCAAAGACATAAACAATTGTTCTAGGGTATTGAGTGTGGGGAATTATTTTTTTAATTGGGATGTAATTGACATGTAACATTATATTAGTTTCAAGTGTACAACATAATGATTTGATATTTGTATATATTGTGAAATGATCACCATAAGAAGTCTAGTTAACATCCGTCGTCATATATAGTTATAATTTTTTTTCTTGTAATGAGAAGTTTTAAGATCTACTCTCTTAGCAGCTTTCATATATACAATATAGTAATATTAACTGCAGTCACCATGCTGTACATTATATCCTCAGGACTTAATTTTATAACTGGAAATTTGTACCTTTTGACCACCTTCACCCATTGTTTTTTTTTTTTTTAATCAGGTATCACATGGCTAGGAATCAAAGAGGTTAAAAAGCTTAGCATACTGCCAGCCGAGAACTTGAATCCTGGCTCTCCCTTCTAGTTACTAGCTGTCAGGTACCTCAGTGTCTGGGTTTCTGTGTCTCTGTCTGTAAATTGAAGATAATAGTGCCCTCCTAAGGTTATTGCAGGGATTAAATGAGATAATGTATTTTAATTTTAGTGTAGGACCTTGCATATAGTAAGCATTTGATAAATACAAGGTATTATTATTAAAGTTAAAATTATTTTTATATGATATTTGCCTTTACCATTACTAATGGATCGTCTCTTCCTGAACCTTCACATGTTCTTAATGCTTACACTAATGTAATCTTAAAAGGTAAAAGTGAACAGTTGAGTATTCTGAGTCTGAAAACTAGGCCCAGAGTTCAAGACTTCACCTTTAATAAGTGGAAGATACTTTAAAATTCTATTCAGTTATGTAAAAGGTTGAAAAATAAAGATTATGAAGAATAGTCACTTTTAAAGTTAAAGAGAGCTAACATCTTAGACAGCTAATACCTTTGGAGAGCTAAAACTATTCGAAGTCCACCTTTAGCTATTTTCTAGGAAGCTGCTATTTAAGAAGCAATGCCAGAATGGTGATAAATAGGGCCTGATGACAAGATGGAGATGAAAATCATGGAGGTGGTATTTCGTCTAATGATTCCTTCTCCTTAGAGACTGACAGAACCATATTGGCGCCTTGCTTCTTGTAATGTATGGCTCTTCAACAGGAGTTGTTTACTCTATTTCTTCATTTATTTAACTGGCAATGAAGTATTTTATACCTTGGAGACATCAGAAAACCTTTGGTACTTTGAAACATGCTTTTTGTATCATGTTATGTTACAAAAAGCATTTAGGAGAATTTGAGTTGGAGGAAAATGAATTTATAAATAAACGCGTCAAATAAAACTAGCTTTTGTAATGATTTGGTCATAAAGCAAGCCATAGTAAAAATACAGGATAGTCTCTTAAGATTATCCATTCTTTTTATATAATCTTTCTGTTTGGATATTGTATACCATAATGGACTTAGCTTATTATAGAGTATGGCAAGCTTTAAGCAAATTGCATAAAACAAAATGCCCAAGAAAATGTACAGAGCCATAGTAAAGAAAACTTTAGTTCCCATGCTTTTCTCCAGCCATTAATACATGTCCTATCCTGGTTTCACAGGTTCTTAAGGGATCTTAGAAAGTCATTTGGTAAATACAGCTGAGCCATCTGAAATGATATCTGATGCCCTGATCTCAGGGAAGGAGAACCCACTCTCAGAAGTCAGTTCCAGTTGTTCCTTACTACATTTTTTCCCATAAATAAATCATGCTTCCCATATTTCTAAAAAAAGATCCCATTGATTTGAACTAAATTTTTTGAAAACATTTCTCAAAAAAATTAATCAACCATTAGGTGGATTTTGGATCCTTTTTAAAAACTCCTTAAACCATACATCTAAAAAGTAAAAATGTTGACAATGAATATGCTTCCAAATTTTCAATATATTTCATTTATTTAGCACTTACTGAGTATGTTCTGTGTGCTGCAATTCTGCTCAGCATGAGGGAAATAAAGAAAAAGACATAGTATTTGCCCTCTGTGAGCTCACATTCTAATTACTGAGATGGGTGAAAGGCAGTAATGACATTATAATTGCGGCAAGTGCCATAAAAGAAGAATGCACAGGAAGCTGGAGTAACTCTATGGGAAAGGTGAAGGGTCAGAAGGCATTTCCTCCTGAAAATCCTCACATGAAGTCTTGTGGGACATTCAGTCAGGAGTTGACTAGGAGGTTAGGCTGAAAAGAGTGAAAGGAGAGCACATGGCCTCTTCAGGGACTAACCACAAGAAAATGGTAGCAATTGGTGCAATGAGTACAGAGATGTTTCTGACTACGAGTCAATATGGGAAAGTACAGAGAGGCCAGAACTAAAAAAACAATGTAATGCCTTGCTAGGAAATTTAAAACAAGATTAAGAGTGACCTGATAAGGTTGTGTTTTTGAAGTCAGTATAGCCAAAGTGTAGAGGGTAAATAGGAGGAGGGAGGGAGATAAGATTTAGAGGGGAGTCAGAGAGACTAGTTAAGAGGTTATTTTAGAAATTCTTATAAGAGAGGTTAAAATGACATTGGAGGTCAACAAATTTGAGAGAGACTGAGTCCCAACAGCACTTGAGAACTAATTAGATGTGATGGTGAAAGAGGGAGAGGTAGAATCACTGTTTTTTGGTCAATGAATTGTGGATGCTATTCCCTTGACTCATAAATACAGGTTAAGGAGGAAAATTGGGAAGGGAGTGAGGTAAGGAATGGGTAGACATGTTGAGACTAACATGTTTGTGGGATATATAGGCAGATATGTTCAACAGTTGGTTGTAAATATATTTATATGGTTACAGATATTAAAGTTTAGGAGATATCTTGGGCTAAGATACAGTTTCTTTAACACAGACATAATTTGTTTTTTCAAAATTAAATTAGCTTTCTGTTTTGTTTTGAATATAAAGGTAGTATATGCCCATTATAAAAATTCAAACACTATGAAAAGAATCAAAACTTCTGATAATCCTATTTCTAGCATCCAGAGTATTGGTTCAGCCTCCTTTCTTCTTTATTATGGGTCGGATTTAATCCAGCAGTCATAGTCACTCTGAATGTGTTAGGGGAACAGAGTCTGGAGACCCCTCTTCCCATGGGCCTCAGTTCTTAGTAAGGATGCAAAGAATAATCTGAGGTCTTACTGGTTGCAAGAGAGTTTATTGAAGATAAGGAGAGAACAGAGAGAACACCTCAAGAGAGAGGTGGGCCGGGCCAAGGAAGGCAATTGCCCCGGAGGGCTGGGGTGTAGAGTTTTTAAGGCAAGGTCATTGATTGACAGTCTTGATTGACAGCTGCAAGTTATATAACGAGGCGCTGCTGTGCATGTTCTTCCCATAATTCAGTCTGTTATAATCAGATGTATGTATTCATAGAATATTTATGAACATTTAATGAGCCTAATGGCAGCCAAAGGTTATCTATGGACATGATAACGGGAGGTGTGCGCATGTGCCAGAGTGGGGAAAGTCCCTCCAGTGGGCCAGTGGGGGATTTTTCTGGTCCCCAGACCATTTTGGAGTATTGATGGGGGAGTGTTTGGGGCAGGGTTGGCAAAATAGCTTGGCGGGATTAGGCGGCTATTGGACATTTAGTCAATGGGGCTGCCTCTCTCGTTGCTCATGGCTAACTTCCTGCCTAACAAGTGCATACTGAATGCAAACAAGCATTTCAAAGCCCCAAATAGGAAAGAACATAAAGGAGATATATTTCATTGATGTCATACAGATTTATTTCAGTATATGCAGAGATAGAAGATTTAACAATTTTAGCTTTCTAGTGGTTCTATTGTAAGCTCAGAAATCATTTCACTAATCATTCAACATATCATGCTTCTGCCCAGTACAGCAACCTTGGATAGAATTGACTTCACCTGTCAATTGTGTCCTTTTACATACCTCTAATACAAATGTTTTTTATTCATTGCTTCTCGGAATATTATAAATATTTTCTATGATATTGCAGAATGTTTTTCCTTTTTATCTGAAAATAAAGTGACTCTTAGACACAATAAACTCATTGGCTTGCCTTTCCCCTAGTTTTGTTTCTTTCCGAGAATGCCATTATCTGATTAAATGCTGTAAATATATACTTTAAATAGCAATTTGAGGGAGGTCTCTTGTAGATGAATACTATGTGAAAATAAATGAAGACCACCCAAAAGAGAATATGTAATGGCTATTTATTCCAAACTTGCTATATAGTAAGGGAGTCAGCCACCATCACTTGCATTTGGCAGACTCCAAAGGCAGGCAGATGAATGGAAAATCTTTACAGTGGAAAAACAGGAAGGCTTCAGGTGTACCCTGACTGGATGCTATTGGTATGGACTGACTAGAAGCAGGGCATCCTATGTGATTGGTTAGGGGTACGTAATTGGCTTTCTTCAGTTGGTCCTAAGTTACAAATGGGGACAAAAATTAGAGAAGCTATCCATTATTAATCAAGCCCTAGCCATTGTTTCAGGGTTATTTCTTGACTAGTTGCTAGAAACAGTAATGTGACTTCCTAGACTGATTACTATAGATAATGGGCTGGTTTCCTGAGCTGGTTGCTGCAGATTGTGGGTCAGAGTTCTATGTTTTTATGTATGGTCTGGGCATTGTCCATGTGTATTATTCAGTCTGTCAGCTACCTTTTCAGACAGGAAAGTACCATACAGACTTATCCCACAGCAATGTACTTAAGGAAAAGAAGTCTTCTCAAGTCATGTGTTATAGTTAATAAGTTCTTGCTATTTTATACTATAAGTAGTACTTTTAGAAATATTTTAATGTCACTTAATGTAGTTAAGGTACTTTAACAAAATATGTATTCAATTATTAATAATTACATGTTAAAACAACTTTTTTATATTTTTAAAAAAGATTGGTGGCTTGGTACATATAGTGAATGATAAAATTAAAGGACATTTTGATCAAACCTTATCATGATTAATATTTATTTATATTCTTGACAAATTTAAGGCAGTATCCATAAATATAAGTATTGTAATACTCTAAAGAAGTAATAAAAATAACAGCACATATAGCTTTTACTGACTTCTAGGCTTTAATTAAGCACCATTTGAATATTAGCTGATTTAACCTCTCATCAATCCTAGGAGGAAGATACTTTTATTTTTCTTCTTTTGTAAATGAGAAAACACAAGCAAAGCGAAGTTATGTCATTGTCCAGCATTACTCAGCTGGAGTGATAGAACCAAAATTTGAACATGGAAGCTTGGCTCTTTTTTTCTTGGTGTGTTTATACAGCTTGACAACTGGATAATCCTACTTAGTTGACACAATTTGAGGGTCTTATTGACCAGAAAACAAAACTATGATATTGGCCTCATGGCCAATTTTACCCCTATTCTGAAGAAATCCTTTTGAATTGCCATTTTATTTTTATACTTTCCAAAAAGTTTTCAACATGTAGATTACCTTTAGCAGCTTTTACATTTCAGGTAGTATTTCCCCCTCTGATCTTCCTGTACTTAGAATGGTAACTTACTAAAAGGATACATACTATTTTAATCTAATAGGAAGTAGAAAAGGAAAAATAATATAGGTATTCCAAAGCTAAATATAAGGCTGTTGAATTATCCATTCTTTAAAATTAGCTCCTTCCCTTTGCTTACTACATAAATAATAAAAAGCAGTCTAGGGGAATCAGGAGAATGACAAGACCATCATTTACCTAGTGTCAGCTATGTTCTGGGCACCATGCTGGATGCTTTAATATGCCAACTTACTTGTGTATTGCTTTTTTCATATACCAAAATTGAACAGTAGAATTAATACCCACACTCTGCTAAGGAGTTTGTAGATACTGATGGCTCATTCCTATTACCATGGCACACAGTCCAAACAATTAATGAATGTGAATTTTAAATATGTAGTTTACTAGTAACACTTTGTTTAATCATGAACAGTCTTAGTCAATTGCTTCCTATTTCTTAAAAAGGAAAATATTTAGGTAGCATTAATTTTCAGAAACATAATGGCATTGATGAATGAGAAACATGTATTCCTCAAGACACCTTTCCATGAGTAGCAAAGAATAGTTTTTATTTTATACTTGTCATGTAGAAAGTTCATTTTAGCCTTGAGTGATTTATTTTGAATAGTAAAGCCCTTAAAATGGGTCCTCCAACATTTTTGTGAGCAGCAAGTACTTTTTATTTTCCCTCTAACCTTTTCTAGATTCTCCAAAGGAATGTTTGTGATATACTGACAGTGATATCTCTGCCCAACCAAAAACTCCCACTGAAAGATAAGTGCTTCTGTAAGAAGCTGCTAATTTGAATAAGCTGTGCTATGACAATCTCAACAAGATATAAGACTGGGAAATAAATATGGTGGCAATGAAAATGACATAGTATAAGAGCATTATAGATGCATTATAGATAAGTCCTGGCTCTGAAACTTACTATCTCTGTGATTTTAAATAAGCCACCTGTCTGAGAATCAGTTTCCTGAGAAGGGAGCATGAGAGGGACCTTCAGGATGTTAGTAAAATTCTATTTCTTCAGCCAGATAGTGGTTACACAGATGTTTTCAGTTATAATTCATTGTGCATTTGTGATTTTTTTCTATGTAAGCTATACTTCAATAAAATCAGTGCTGTGCTGATAAATATTTCTCCAGGGGGAAAAAGCCCAGACTTGTAGCACCTGCCTGCTGCTTTCCATGGTATAAATACATGGTATAAATCACCATGGCTAACTTCAAGCAACCAATATGAAATCACTGAATGAAGAATTGGGAGGAGATGTGCACATTTTGCTCTTTAAGCTGGTTCTATCACATCGCTAAATAAAATGTACTTGAAAGTTGACTAGGTAAAGAGATTTTTAACTACTGATATTTCTTAATTTATCCTTTCTCATATTTTGGTTAGCAGCTGTGAAGTGAAAAATAAATTAACAAAATGGCTTCATGAAGACTATTAACTTTTTAAAAAATGTATAACATTCTTGTTTCCTCAGTTGCCTAAAATTGAGTTTTTCATAATCTGTAGTTCATGACAAAACATCATTATTGATTTATGCACATTTACTTATTTTATTTCATTTTACTTACTTTGGGGTTCTGGGTTTTTTTTTTAATTAATTATTTGATGAATCTTCATGAACCCATTGCTCAACCCAGGAACTAGAATATCCTCGGTTAAATATATTTCTTGCCTTGTTTTAGTTTCATATCTTACACACACATATGTGTGATCAATATATTATTTAGTTTTATTTAGTTCTGAATTTTATGTTTTGATTTAACTTTGCATTACCAACTAGATTCATCTATATTGTTTCTTTCAAACATAGTTTGTTCATTTTCATGGTATAATTCTACAGACCTTTTATTACCCAGTGCTTGACATTGTTTGGTTTATGTCACTCTTGTATACTGATTTCCCAGCAGAGCAGGTATATTGTGCTTTGTTTATGTGCCTTTTTTTTAAACAATTTTATATATTATAAAATATGTCTTCTCTTTTCTCTTCTTGCTTTTTCTTTCCAGTATATGTTTTCTTTGGCAAATGAGTATGTTTCCCCCAAATGGGTCATAAGTCAGGGGAATATCTTAATGTGTGTCAGTGCCAACAGAAAAAAAAATGTGCTGGAGGATTCTATGATGATTACCAAAGAAGCTCTATTAATAGCTAAACTAGAGTGAGCGCAGAATATTATAGGTGACTGGCAGCCAGAAACATTAGAGTCCTCACTACAAGGGATGTAGCTCACTCAGAATGATTATCAGTTATCAAAATTTCATCACCTGATTTTCCTAAATTGTAAAAAAAGACTTAAGATGACTCTCTGCTACAAATTGGATATAACGAAACTTTTAAGAAAACCTTGCTACTATTGAAATTTAAATGATGCTGAGTAAAACAAGTTATTAATTCAGAATTATGGGGGAAAATTAGGTATAAATAGGGAAAATGACAAAACTGATGAATATTTATTCATCTATACAAAAATAGGACAACAGTCCTTATCACAGTTCTAAAATTCAAAAACCCTTAAAACCAATATTTTTTGTTTTGTTTTCATTATTCATTTGATCACCAAACTTGTCTGGATCTAAATGCATTTGGCAGTAAAACCTGAATTGAAGTAAAGGGAAACTACGTATTGCTGTGTATATTTTCATGTTTTACTGGAGAAAATATTTAGTGTTTGATTCCAGAACACTGCCGCAGACTGTGCTGTGGCATTATATTATATGCAGCTTCTCTACCTATCTGACATTTTTAAAATTCTGATTTCTGAGACATATCTGGCACTAAGGGTTCTATTAACAGACTGTGAACTGTAGTAAACAAATTGAATTTATTTCATACTTAGACCATAACTTTTTAATCTTTATTGTGCCATAGACCTCTTTGGCAAACTTAAATAATGTCTTAAATGCATAAAAGAAAATACATGGACAAGAAAGTAATTATATCGAAAAAGTTCTCAAAATAATAAAAATTTGTGATACAGTTAATACATATGTTTCTTTATTAAGGCATTACATAACAGGATCTAGCAGTGGGTATAATTACTATTGTAAAGTCATTGAAGTGATGAGTGTAAATGATATTTGGAGATATCTGCACCAGCTGTAATGTCATGTGAAAAACCTTTAATTTCTGTTGGTGACAGAGCCACAGGTACTGCTAATACTGCTGAGATTTGTCTCCTTCATTCATCATCGAAGGAAATGATAAATTTCGAAGAGAGCTTAGAAAAATTGATATATAATTCATTTTCCCATCCTAGTTCATAGACCACCCGCCCCCCACTCATTCTATCCATGGATCACAGTTTATGAAACCTTGGTTACAAATACTATTAATCATAAATTTATCTATCTTCCTTATTGGTTTCTGATGTTGATTAATTTATATCAACAAGGTGATGAAGCTGGAGTTCAAGTCATGCCTTTACTTTCAGCTAGCATTATTTTAAACAATTCCCTTTTTTTTGAGTTTTATTACACAATAGACAAAGCATCTGAGTGCTTGTTATTTATAGGTTGAATTCTAACTATAGTACTAGTCTTTAGAGTTTATCTTATTCCAGCCACATTATAAATTAGGAATGAAGTATTTGTATTCAACTCTTTGCTCCTTTTTTTAGTGTACATGACATTCCACTTATTTTTCAAACTTTTATTTTCCATTTCTGTTATTTTAAATTGCCAAATGTCTTAGGTAGAGAGAATTTGTGTGGAGGGGACAAAAACCTATCTGTATATTCTCTGCTGACATTTGCTCCCAACCCACATCTATTTATTATTACTTCCTCTAATGTTTGTTGCACACCTACATCCAAATTGCTGCTTCCCATGTCCATAGCCTTGTTCATACCATTCTTATCTCTCACATGCCCTTTCTCTCCTTTATTTGTTTTGTTTTCTTTTTTAAAAAAAATTTATTGGGGTATAGTTGATTTAGAATGTTGTGTTAGTTTCAGGTGTACAGTAAAGTGATTCAGTTATACATGTATGTATATTCATTCTTTTTTAGATTCTTTTCTCATATAGGTTATCAAAGAATATTGAGTAGAGTTCCCTGTGCTATACAGTAGGTCCTTGTTGCTTATCTGTCTTATATATAGTAGTCTGTGCGTGTGTTCTTCCCAGGCTTCTGATTTATCCCTCCCCTCCACGTTTCCCCTTTGGTAACTATAAGTTTGTTTTTGATATCTGTACATCCCTTTCTGTTTTGTAAATAAGTTCATTTGTTTCTTTTTATTTAAAGTTAGATTCCACATATGAGTGATATATGATATTTGTCTTTCTGTCTGACTTCACTTACTATGATAATCTCTAGGTGCATCCATGCTGCTGCAAATGGCATTACTTCATTCATTTTTATGGCTGAGTAATATTCCATGGTATATATGTACCACATCTTCTTTATCCATTCCTCTGTCAGTGGACATTTAGGTTGCTCTCATGTCTTGGCTATTGTAAATAGAGCTGCAGTGAACATTGGGGTGCATGTATCCTTTCAGATTATGGTTTTCTCTGGATATATGGCCAGGAGTGGGATTGCTGGATCATACAGTACTTCTACTTTTTGTTTTCTCAGGAACCTCCGTACTGTTCTCCATAGTGGCTGAACCAATTTACATTCCCACCAACAGTATAGGAGGGGTCCCTTTTCTCCACACCCTCTCCAGCATTTATTGTTTGTAGATTTTTTGATGGCCATTCTGACTAATGTAAGGTGATACCTCATTCTGACCAGTGAAAGGTGATACTTCATTGTAGTTTTGATTTGCATTTCTCTGATAATTAGTGATGTTGAGCATCTTTTCATGTGCTTGTTGCCATCTATATGTCTTCTTTGAAGAAGTGTCTATTTAGATCTTGTGCCCATTTTTTGATTGGGTTGTTTGTTTATTTGTTATTGAACTGCATGAGCTGTTTGTATATTTTGGAGAATAATCCCTTGTCAGTCACTTAGTTTGCAAATATTTTCACCCATTCTGTGGGTTGTCTTTTTGTTCTTTTTATGGTTTCCTTTGCTGTGCAGATGCTTTTAAGTTTAATTAGGTCCCATTTGTTTATTTTTGTTTTTATTTCCATTACTCTAGGAGGTGGATCCAAAAAGATATTACTGCAATTTACATCAAAGAGTGGTCTGCCTATGTTTTCCTCTAAGAGTTATATAGTGTTCAGCCTTAAATTTAGGTCTTTTATCCATTTCGAGTTAATTTTTGTGTATGGTGTTAGAGACTGTTCTAATGTCATTCTTTTGCATATAGCTGTCCAATTTTCCCAGCACTGCTTATTGAAAAGACTCTCTTTTCTCCATTTTATATTCTTACCTCCTTTGTTGTAGATTAATTGACCATAAATGTGTGAGTTTATTTCTGAGCTTTCTATCCTGTTCCATTGATCTATATTTCTGTTTTTGTGCCAGTACCATACTGCTTGATTGCTGTAGCTTTGTTGTATTGTCTGAAGTCAGAGGGTTAGATTCCTCCAGCTCCGTTTTTCTTTCTCAAGATTGCTTTGGCTATTCGGGGTCTTTTGTGTTTCCATACAAATTGTAAAATTTTTTATTCTAGTTCTGTCGAAAAGTGCCAGTGGTAGTTTGATAGGGATTGCATTGAATCTGTAGATGGCTTTGGGTAGTATAGTCATTTTCACAATGTTGATTCTTCCAGTCCAAGAACATTGTATACCTCTCTATATGTTTGTATAGTCTTTACTTTCTTTCATCAGTATCTTATATTTTTCAGCACACCGGTCTTTTGTCTCCTTAGGTGAGCTTATTCCTAGGTATTTCATTCTTTTTGTTGCAACTGTAAATGGGAATGTTCCCTTAATTTCTCTTTCAGATTTTGGCTGTTAGTGTATATGAATGCAAGAGATTTCTGTGCATTAATTTTGTATAATGCTACTTCACCAAATTCATTGATTAGCTCTAGGAGTTTTTTTGGTAGCATCTTTAGGATTCTCTCTATATAGTATCATGTCATCTGCAAACAGTGACAGTTTTCTTTTCTGATTTGTTTTCCTTTTATTTCTTTTTCTTCTCTGATTGCCATGGCTAAAATTTCCAAAACTATGTTGAATAATAGTGGTGAGAAAGGGCAACCTTTTCTTGTTCCTCATCTTAGTGGAAATGGTTTCAGTTTTTCACCATTGAGAGTGATGTTGGCTGTGGGTTTCTCATATATGGCCTTTATTATGTTGAGGTAGGTTCCCTCAATGCCCACTTTCTGGAGAGTTCTTATCATAAATGGGTGTAGAATTTTGTTGAAAGCTTTTTCTGCATCTATTGAGATTATCATATGGTTTTTATCCTTCAATTTGTTAATATGGTGTATCACATTGATTGATTTGCATATACTGAAGAATCTTTGCATTCCTAGATAAACTGCACTTGATCATGGTGTATGATCCTTCTAATGTTCTGTTGGATTGTGTTTGCTAGTATTTTGTTGAGGATTTTTGCATCTGTGTTCATCAGTGATATTGGCCTGTAGTTTTCTTTTTTGTGACATCTTTGTCTGGTTTTGGTATCAGGGTGATGGTGGCCTCATAGAATGAGTTTGGGGGTGTTCCTCCCTCTGCTGTATTTTGGAAGAGTTTGAGAAGGATAAGTGTTAGCATTTCTCTAAATTGTTTGATAGAATTTACCTGTGAAGCTTTCTGGTCCTGGGCTTTTGTTTGTTGGAGGATTTTTATTCATGGTTTCAGTTTTTAGTGCTTCTGATTGCTTTGTTCATATTTTCTATTTCTTCCTGGCTCAGTCTCAGGAGGTTGTACTTTTCTAAGAATTTATCCATTTCTTCCCGGTTGTCCATTTTATTGGCGTATGGTTACTTGTAGTAGTCTCTCATGTTCCTTGGTATTTCTCCAGTGTCGGTTGTTACTTTTCCTTTTTCACTTCTAATTCTGTTGATTTGAATATTCTCCCTTTTTTTCTTGATGAGTCTGGCTAATGGTTTATCAATTTTGTTTATCTTCTCAAAGAACCAGCTTTTAGTTTTATTGATCTTTGCTATTATTTCCTTCACCTCTTTTTCATTTATTTCTGATCTGATCTTTATGATTTCTTTTCTTCTGCTAACTTTGGGGTTGTTTTGTTCTTTTTCTAATCTCTTTAGGTATAGGGTTAGGTTGTTTGAGATTTTTCTTGTTTCTTGAGGTAGGATTGTATTGCTATAATCTTCCTTCTTAGAACTGTTTTGCTTTATACCATAGGTTTTGGGTCATCATGTTTCCATTGTCATTTATTTCCAGGTATTTTTTCATTTCCTCTTTGATTTCTACAGTGATCTCTTGGTTATTGAGTAGCATATTGTTTGGCATCCATGTGTTTTTATTTTTTACAGTTTTATTCCTGTAATTGTTATCTAGTCTCATAGCATTGTGGTCAGAAGATATCCTTGATATGATTTCAATTTTCTTAAATTTACCGATGGTTGATTTGTCACCCAAGATATGATTTCTCTTCGGGAAAGTTCCATGCGCACTTGAGAAGAAGGTGTATTCTGTTGTTTTTGGATGGAATGTCTGATAAATATCAACTAATTTTACCTGGTCTGTTGTGTCATTTATAGCTTGTGTTTATTTATTTTCGTTTTGTATGATCTGTCCATTGGTGAAAGTGGGGTGTTAAAGTCCCCTACTATGAATGTGTTACTGTCGATTTCCCCTTTTATGGCTGTTAGCATTTGCCTTTTGTATTGAGTTGCTCCTATGTTGGGTGCATAAATATTTACAATTGTTATATCTTCTTCTTGGATTGATCCCTTGATCGTTATGTAGTGTCCTTCTTTGTCTCTTGTAGTAGTCTTTATTTTAAAGTCTATTTTGTCTGATATGAGAATTTCTACTCCAGCTTTCTTTTGATTTCCATTTGCATCTAATGTCGTTTTTCCATCTTCTCACTTTCAGTCTGTGTGTGTCCCTAGGTCTGTAGTGTGTCTCTTGTAGACAGCATATAGACAGGTATTGCTTTTGTATCCATTCAGCCAGTCTGTGTCTTTTGGTTGGAGCATTTAATCCATTTACATTTAAGGTAATTATCCTATTACCATTTTCTTAATTGTTTTGGTTTGTTTTTGTAGATCCTTTTCTTCTGTTGTGTTTCCCGCCTAGAGAAGTTCCTTTAGCATGTGTTGTAAAGCTGGTTTGGTGGTGCTGAATTCTCTTAGCTCTTGCTTGTCTGTAAAGGTTTTAATTTCTCTGTTGAATCTGAATGAGATCCTTGCTAGGTAGAGTAATCGTGGTTGTAGGTTTTTCTCTTTCATCACTGTAAATACATCCTGCCACTCCCTTCTGGATGGCAGAGTTTCTGCTGAAAGATCAGCTTTTAACCTTATGTAGATTCCTTTGTATGTTGTTTGTTGCTTTTCCCTTGCTGCTTTTAATATTTTTTCTTTGTGTTTAATTTTTGATAGTTTGATTAATTTGTGTCTTGGCATGCTTCTCATTGGATTTATTCTGTTTGGGACTCTCTGCACTTCCTGGACTTGATTGACTATATCTTTTTCCATTTTAGGGAAGTTTTCTGCTGTAATCTCAATATATTTTCTCAGAACCTTTCTTTTTCTCTTCTTCTTCTGGGACCCCCAAAATTTGAATGTTGGTGCATTTAATGTTGTCCCAGTCTCTGAGACTGTCCTCAATTCTTTTCATTCATTTTTCTTTATTCTGCTCTGCAGCAGTTATTTCCACTCTTCTATCTTCCTGGTCACTTATCTGTTCTTTTGCCTCAGTTATTCTGCTAATGATTCCTTCTAGAGAATTTTTAATTTCATTTATTGTGTTGTTCATCATTGTTTGTTTGCTCTTTAGTTCTTCTAGGTCCTTGTTAAACATTTCTTATATTTTCTCCATTCTATTTCCAGGATTTTGGATCATCTTTACTGTCATTACTCTGAACTCTTTTTTGGATAAACTGCATATTTCCTCTTCATTTATTTGGTCTGGTGGGTTTTTACCTTGCTCCTTCATCTGCTGCATATTTCTCTGTCTTCTCATTTTGTTTAACTTACTATGTTTGGGGTCCTCTTTTCACTGGCTGCAGGTTCGTAGTTCTTGTTATTTTTGGTGTCTGCCCCCAGTGGGTGAGGTTGGTTCGGTGGCTTGCGTAGGCTTCCTGGTTGGGGCAACTGGTGCCTGTTTTCTGGTGGGTGGTGCTGGATATTCTCCTTCTGGTGGGCTGGGCCATGTCCGGTCATGTGTTTTGGTGTGTCCGTGAACTTAGTATGACTTTAGGCAGCCTCTCTGCTAATGGGTGGAGATGTGTTCCTGTCTTGCTAGTTGTTTGGCATGGAGCATCCAGCACTTGAGCTTGCTGGCCATTGGGTGGAGCTGGCTGTTAGTGCTGAGACAGAGATTTCTGGAAGACCTCTTGTCGATTGATATTACGTGGAGCTGGGAGGTCTCTGGTGGTCCCGTGTCTTGGACTCGACTCTCCACCTTGGAGGCTCAGGCCTGACATCTGGCTGGAGCACCAAGGCCCTGCCAGCCGCATGGCTCTGAAGAAAAGGAAGAAATAAAAAAAACATGAGCAGATAGAACCCCAAAACAAATGGGAAAAGCAAAACTAAACAGACAAAGTCACACAAAGAAACATACACACACACACACACACACACTCATAAAAACAAAACTAAAAGAAAAGAACAGACTGAACTCTAGGACAAAGGGTAAAGGCAGACCTTAACAGACAAAATCACACAAGATGAGTGATGAATATTTCAAGACATTTAAAATTTCGAAGAAGAGAATAACAGTGTCAAATCTGCCAGTAGATCAAGTTAGATGAAAAGTACAGACAGTTCTTTTGAGAAGTTCAGCTGTGACAGGAAGGAGAGAGAGGGAAGGTAGTAGTTGGATCAAATTGCAAGAGTAAGAGAATTTGGTTTTTTTGTGTGTTTGGGTTTTTGTGTGTGGGGGGGTTCTTTTTATTTTTAATGTGAGAAGCCATTAGAGAAAGAGAAGTTGTAGATCCAGGAAGAATTTGAAAGGAATGGCAGCAAATGGCCAAGTTTTTAGAATAGTCATATCAGAGAGCCAGTCAGTGACTTAATAAGTTAGCCAGGAAAAAAACACAGAATTGTTCCCACATATTTGACAGGAGTTGTGGGCTGCCAATCTAGAAGAGTATAATACAGTTTAATTATTAGAGAAATATGTAGTATATTATTTGAAAGAGATTTTTAGAGAAACCATGAATTTAGTGCTGAATTAGATGATTTTATAAAATTCCTTATAGCCTTACTCCATACTTGGAAGGATTCAATTCAAGGAATTTTCTTTTCTTTTGTCTCTTATATTTTTCTTCCAGGTTTATTGAGATATAATTGACATAGAGCACTGTATAAGTTTAAGGTATACAGCAAGATGATTTGACTCACATATATCATGCAATGATTACCCCACTAGGTTTTGTGAACATTCATCATTTCATATAGATACAAAACTAAAGAAATAGGAAAAAAATCTTTTCCTTGTGATAAGAACTCCTAGGATTTATTCTCTTAACAATTTTCATATATAACATATAGCAGTATTAATTGTATTTATCATGCTGTATATTACATCTCTAGTATTTATTTATTTTATACCTGGAAGTTTGTACCTTTTGATTACCTTCATCCAATCACCCTTCCCCCAACTGCCTCTGGTAAAAATAAATAATGATCTCTTTTTCTATGAATTTGTTTGTTTTTAGAAGGAAGTTTCTATCTTGCCTCTCTAAAATAAGTTGAGAATCTTACAGAGTAATTGTTCTGTATTTACCTTTAGCAGTTTTTCCAATTTGATAATTCTATCTTCTTTAACCTTACTTTTTTCATATTTACAGTCTCCATTTGGATTCTTATTCAAGTTCACTTTTTGTTTTTATTATATATATATGTATATTTTTAATTGAATTGTAGTTGACTTACAATATTATTTAGTTACAGGTATACAATGTAGTGATTCAGTATTTTTATACATTATACACTATACAAAGTTATTGCATTATTATATTTTTATTATATCCTGTTCTTGTCTAATTAACTATATTCTTCTTTAAAAATTTCTTTTTTTTAATTTATTTATTTAATTTATATTTATTTTCAGCTACAATGGGTCTTCATTGCTGCACACGAGCTTTATCTAGTTGCAGTGAGCAGGGGCTACTCTTCATTGAAATGCACATGCTTCTCATTGCAGTGGCTTCTCTTGTTGCAGAGCATGACCTCTAGGTGCACAGGCTTCAGTAGTTGTGGCAAACGGGCTCAGTAGTTTTGGCTCACGGGCTCTAGAGCACAGGGTCAGTAGTTGTGGTTCACGGACTTAGTTGCTCCACAGCATGTGGGATCTTCCCAGACCAGGGATCAAACCCGTGTCCCCTGCATTGGCAGGCAGATTCTTAACCACTGCGCCACGAGGGAAGTCCCAAAAATTTCTTTAACACAATCATTTTATAGTTTCTTACACATTTCTCAGTTATATGTAGTTTTTTAAAAGTGAATTCTTCCCATTCATACATCTACTAATACTTTTTTATTGACAGGTGTTTTCTGACATACTTTGTAACTTTTGACTGTGAGCTTATCTTCAGTGGGAGTTGTTTCTGTGTGAATCTCAAGGTCCCTGAGTTGTGGAAGAAACCCCTTGGAGCCAGTTTTGTGTTTGACTTTGCTGTGGCTTTCACTAGTACATGACTTATTTTAATTTTATTTTCTCTATTTAGGGTTTCCAAGCTTCTTGGGAAGTGCTAATTTAGACCTCACACCTACAAATAGTGCAGGTTTAGAGTGCTGGTATCCTTCTGCCAATTCTTTGCCTAGATTAGCTGGCTTCTGTACTATATTCCTCAGACCAAACAGCCTTTTTAGCTCACTGCTATACATAGAGCTTAGAGCTTTGACTCCCAAGCTATATCTGCAACATATGTGTTAGGTTTTTGAACAGTTAATCTAACATTTTTATTTAATTAGTACTGGAGGGAGACTTAGTGCATTTGTTTTGTTCCCCATATTGACCAAAAATCTTTTTTGGTGATGTAAGAAACTTTTCCAGTTGTTTCTTAAAATATATTTTTGATGACTGATATGGAAGCTAGCATTAGCATATGTTAGAAGTCCAAAACTGTCAAATTTGGAATATGTATTTATGCAAATTTGGAGTCATATTCTGAAACTAGAAATACAGATTCTTATGACACAACAATGACATTTATAAAAACTACATTTTTTAAGAATCAGCAATGAAGAGAATTCTGTAATATATATGTCTGTATATTTAAAGTAACTTCCATATGCTGTTTCTTAATCATGTGATTTTCTGATAACTTTAATATCTGAACTTTTTCTGTGACATAGCATGGACTTTGTGTCAGGTATGAGATAAATGCAATAGATAAGATTTAGAGAAAAGTAGATGTACTTCAAGTGTATGTGAAGAAATTAAATGATATAAGGAAAAGGTAAGAAAGTGAATAATATGTTCTAGGAATGACTCATAATCCACAAACTCAGATATTCAGGGAAAGTAGCTTTATTTTTTATTAAAAGTTATTTGTACATATAAGTACACAGTGGATACTTGTTGAATAAATGAATTAATTTAAATTTCTATTTTGAGCCCCCTTTCTATTGGAGGCTAGAAACTAAATCTTAATCGGTCAAGCCTTTCTCCTCTTTTTACCTCTAGGTCTATGTTCTAAGTTTCTAGAACCTTCCAAGTGTCAGCATGTTGAAGGTGGGGTGGAATTTGGCCTTACTGATACCTACTGAGCTTATTCTCAGAAAGGCTGAGAAAGAAAGGTATTTATTTTCTTTCTTGTATTGACTGAAAGATCTTTACTGTCTACTTGGTGCCAGATAAATGCCATTCTATGCTGCTCCCATACCATGCTAAGCCTAAGAGACTTCTGAGACCTTGCTTCCTCCTTAGACTCTATTCTAGAGATTGGAAGTTACAGGTTTCCTGCTATCCAGACCCTAAACCTGATGGTATTTTCTGTCCTATCATCTTCCTTCCAGTTTTAAGCTAAGGTGAACATGTTGTAGAGTACCTTTTTGGAGATCCAATAGGCTCTTGCTCCAATCCCATAAAATCTTTATCTAGTATGTATTGAGTATAAAGGGATAGGAGGAGTAGGAAAAAGGCCTTCTAAATCTATCATTTATACTCAGAATCCTAGGCTTTTGAAACTCAAATACCAAATATTTAATAATTTTAATTTAATTCCTTTTTTATCTACATACTGCTGTGTCATCCATTCTTTGAGGCAGTTGAACATTATCTGTTTCTGCCTGAATAGAGAAGAAGGGTTATGGATAACCAATATTTGGAACAAATTTAATTAATATATAAAAGTTTTTCTGTGATAGAGAAACAAAAGAAAATTAAGGAGAATGGAATAAGGCAAGAAAAGAGCCCAAGAGGTTCAGCAAAGAAGAGAGAAGACTAATAAAAGACCACTTTGCTCTCTAAAGTAATGTGTGACATGCTGTGGCTTAGAAGTAACTGGATTTAGTGGATCTGGAACTGATTGACGGGTGTAGGGATTATTGCTGGAGGCTTAAAAATGGCTTTTGATATAGAGCTGTGTTCTTTGTGTCATGGCCCAATGGGACTTCTCACCTGCCTGGAAGTCAGAAACTAAGATCTTTGACTTCTTTTTAAAGTGTTCAAAAGAAATAGGGGAATGCAAATCAAAATGAAATTATGAATTCAGAGATTTTAAGATTTATGAGGAAAAAAATAAAAATTATTCATTATGAAACCAGTGTGTCCTCCTCCATTCAAATAAGAATTAGCTTCTGCTGATTTTGCTTTCAAAATGCCTTAAATTCTCAACACAACCACTCTGTTTCAGGACCTTGGTACCCCAGGCCTTAATTATTGCCTCTGTGCCATTTAGCACTCACATTCTTGAAACTATCTCTTCTTCACATTTGTTTTTCTTTTTTAAAGAATTAGTTCAGAGGACTTAATTGCTTCATATGTTCACCACAACATCCGGAGTGCCTTGTATATCCCTGCTATGGACTGAATTGTATCCCCCCAAAATTCATTCCTTGAAGCTCTAACCCCTTCTGTGACTGTATTTGAAGATAGGGTTTTAGGAGGTAATTAAGGTTAAATGAAGTCATAAGGGTAGCATCCTAATCTGATAGGATGGGCTGCCTTATAAGAAAAGGAAGAGAGAGAGATCTCTTTCCACACCTGCAGAGGAAAGGCCATGTGAGCACACAATGAGAAGATGGGTGTTTGCAAGTCAGGAAGAGGTTTTTCACCAGAACCCAGCAATGATGGCACCCTGATCTTGGGTTCCCAGTCTCCAGAACTGTGAGAAATAAATGACTATTGTTTAAGCTTCCCAGTCTATGGTATTTTGTTATCACAGCCCAAGCAGACTAAGAAAATCCCCAAGGCCTGAAATAATGCTTTGTTCCCTCAATAAATATTTGTTGGTTGTGGTGGAAATTAGCAATGCTGTATTCCATTCAGGAACATAATGAGACATCTCAGGCTGACATGCAGTGACCTGTACTGTAGTAGGCTTTGCTGACCGTACAGTCTCTGTCACAACTACTTAGTTCTGCTATGGTGTCACAAAAATAGCCATACACAATACATAGACCAATGAGCATGGCTGCATTCCACTGAAATTTTAGTTACAAAAAAATACAGATAGCAGGTCGTATTTGTCACATAGGCTATACTTTGCCTGACCAGTAGCAAATGACCAACCTTAGCTCTCAAGGAATATTTCCTACTCCTTATTGGAAAAGCTCTCATCTAGTCAGATTGACAGGTGCCTCATCCACAAACTCCATGATTTCCCAAAATTGTCTCCTTGTCTTAAATTTCCTCTCCGCTTTATCTCGCTGATTCCTATTTCTATTCTTCCCTCTAAGTTCTGGAATTAGGAAACGTAAATAAAACGTAATCCATGCCCACAAGGGTCTTATAAATGTAATAAAGGGAGACATATGTAGATAGTCAATATAGGTATTATGGAAGGTGTAAAAAGAGTAGAGTCATAAAGGAAGAGGTGGAATGTTTACAGAGGGTAGAGTAATAAAAGGACAATGATCAGGCCTCACAGAGGAAATGATAAGGTGCAAGATGGAACACTACAAGAAATGAGACAGGGGAAAGTGGGAGGAGGAGCAAGTCTACGGAGAGCAGGGAGGGGGCAGGCCAGCGGGGAAAAAAAAGAGAGAGAGAGAAAAATTGAAATATAAAAAGCAGATAGATCATCCTATTTATGTAAAATATGTGTGTATGTAGGTTAGAAAAAAGACTAAAAGATCAATATCTACTAACTTGGAGAGACATCCATGATATGTTGAGAAAAGTGACAGCAGAGTATTTATGTGCACATGTGCTTTTATATTTTGCATGAGCCAAGAGAAAGTATGAAAGGATTCACCACTGTTGACAGGGATGGTTGCATCTGGAAGGTAGGAAGTGGACAGAGATGGTTATTTTTCTTAAAAAGGCCAGTTTTAAGAGAAGAAATTGGCCAACAGCATTAAATGCTACAGAATTGTCGAGTACAATGAGGACTAAAAATAGGCTGCTGGATTTGGCAATTGGGTCATAGATAGATGACTTCTGGCTAGAGCAGTTTTATTTTAAGTAGGTAGTGGGAAATAATAAGCAAAAATTATATTCTTTTCTTTCCAGGAACTTGACTCTGAAGGGAATGAGAGAGGTGACTGTAGCTAGATGGAAACACAGCATCCAAGGAGATGTTTTTCTGTTGCTTTTAATAGGAGAGATTTGTACATGTGTATCTTTAAGGAAGAATATAACAAGAGAGAGGATAATCTTCATTTTGTTTTTTGGGTTTTGAGGGGATTTTTTAATTGATGTGTAATTGACATGTAACACTATTAGTTTCTAGTGTATAACATAATGATTATTTATATGTGTTGTGAAATGATCACCACAAGTCTGGTTAACATCTGTTACCATACACAGTTTTAAAAAAAGTTTTTTTTCTTATGATAAAGACTTTTAAGATCTAGTTTCTTAACAACTTTCCAACATGCAATACAGTATTATTAACTATAGTCATCATGCTGTACATTACATCCTCATGACTTAATTATTTTATAACTAGAAGTTTATATACCTTTTGACCACCCACGCATCTCCTACCTCTGACAGCTACCAATCTGTTCTTTGTATCTATGAGCTTGGTTTGTTGTTGTTGTTGTCGTTGTTGTTTAAATTTCATATACAATTATTGTCTTTCTTTGTCTGACTTATTTCATGCAGCATAATGCTCTCAAGGTTCATTCATGTTGTCACAAAGGGCAAGATTTCATTCTTTTTTATGTCTGAATAGTATTCCAGTATGTGTCTATGTGTGTGTGTGTATGTGTGTATAAATACCACAATTTCTTTATCCGTTCATCCATCATTGAACACTTAGGTTTTTTCCATACGCTATTGAAAATAATGCTGCAATGAACATAGGGGTGCACATATCTTCATGAAATAGTGTTTTTGTTTTCTTCAGACAAATACCCAGAAGTGGACTCTCTGGGTCATATTGTAGTCCTTATTTTTAATTTTTTTTTTTAACAAGAACATAAAGCTTTTATTCTGAATTAGTCAGTAAAACAAATGAAAAAAAATTAAACCAAAACTTGTGAAAGGTTTTTAAATGATTTATTACTAATATAAACATACATATGCTCAAAGCACTTTTAAAAACTTTTAAATTGTAATTTAACCAGAACCTCTGTTAATAACCACTGTAAGCAATTAAGCCAACTCTAATGTTCTGGTAACCAACATATTGGGAATTAACAAATAATAAATCTGAAACTGAAGAAATCAAATACGTGAAAAAAATGACTATTTTAAAGTAAGAGTATAAGAATAGGAGTTACTAAGAAATTATCACCACTGAAGCTTTTCCTTGGAAATATCTTATTTTAAACTTACAGTGAAGACAAACAAGGTGGGCAGAATATGTACAACTACAAAACAAATGCAGTGATGAGTTACAGCAGAAAGAGGGAATGCATTTTGTAATCCACAGGATCAGATTTGCAGCACTAAGCAATTACCAGTAAATATTTGAGTGTTCTTCCTATTCTATCAACTTTAAATTTAAACTGAGTTACAGCAGTTTCACTTGTATTAATAGTTGGCAAAAGCAAATTGGAAGAAGCCTATATTAGTCTTTTTTAACTGGGTAGGATTTACCTCATTCATTGGAATCAACCCACTTCCCATCCTTAGAGCCAAAAAAATGTGGATATTGGCCTATTTTAATGCTTTTCTAGTTCAGACGGAAGTCATACTGTACGCAGCCTTTGATTTTAGGAACCAGCACAAAGTAAAAATCAACTACTCACTGGGATTTAACCCAGTCACAAGCCATTCCAATCTTTCTGTTAATGCAAAATCCATTCATAAATTGGCCAAATTGTAATTAACTTCTAAAAACTCCTTCAAAAATTATGAGTTTCAATTTTAAATGAAAGAACTTGAACAATTTTCAAAGAATCAAGTATAATTTATAAAAGATAGATCTTTACCAGTTCACATATGTTCCATCATATTTTGTATTGAACAATAGGCTGATTACTTCATTGTGGCATATACTTCAGAACCTAATTTTTCACATGGGCTCCCTGACAATCCAACCACTTTAAGGAATTTATCAGTTATCTACAGGCCATACATGGCTGGCAGATATAGCCAGGTCACACAGCAAGTTTAAATATTCCAACCTCAATCACAAGAAACAATCAGAGGGGAAAATGACACATGATTGCGATATACTAAGGCAGCAGATAAGTCATTCTTCACCTAGGTCAGCAGCTTCCAATAAAATTGTGTGCACAAATTTAATGAATGAGTCTGCTCTAGTTTAACTATGAAAATGCCCCTGCATTAGAAAGGGAGATAAGAATTGTGCTTGCAATTCTAGCTGATGAATTCATTAGATTTTTATAAGGCAAATAATGTAGAAAGTTAGAACAGAATTTCTAGAACCATTTATCCTGTGATGTTGTAAAATCAAAGTACTACTTTATTAAATGAGTTATTTTATATAATATGAACATCAATATAATTACAATTGTAAAAAAAATTTTTTATAACAAGAATGGACTGATTTTCAGATTTCCAAATAGAGTCAACTGTACATTTGCACAGAATTGTCTTTGCATGAAGCCCAAAAGGGAGCAGCATAAAAATGAGTGTTTCTGTAGCCCCTTCATTTTTGCTGATCAACAGTTTGTTAGAAAAGCAGCTGCAGGTTTGTTACCTAAGGTCTGAGACAGGAGAAGAGTCAAAGGTGTCACAACTTCCCCTGTAAACAACTTTATGCCTGAACATCAGCTAATTCTGGAGGAAGTGGGGTCTTAGGATGCTTGCTCTCAAAGTGCTGCTTGAAGGTCTTAGTGTCTGGCATTTGTGTCTTACAGACAGTGCAGATATATATTAAGGCAGCTTTGGCAGCAGGCTTTTGGTCATGTCTTTGTTTCTTCTTTTGTCCATCTTTTTGGCATTTTTCTGCTGAGACTGAATCTTCTGCTGTCCACGAGCCATATCTGGGCTGGGACAGTCTTGCATCAGAGAAACGGTGTAGCACAAGAGAGCCAGGGGAGGTGGCAGAGGAAGAGTTATTTTTAATTTTTTGAGGAACCTCCATACTATTTTCCATAATTACTGCACCAATTTATATTCCCACCAATAGTGCACAGGGTATCCTCACTAACACTTGTTATTTGTTGTCTTTTGGATAATAGCCATTCTGACAGGTATAAGGTATAAGGTGATATATCTCATTGTGGTTTTGATTTGCATTTCCCTGATGATTAATGATGTTGAGCATCTTTTCATGTACCTGTTGTCCATCTGCATGTCTTCTTTGGAAAAATATCTATTCAGATCCTCTATCCATTTCTTAATTGGATTGTTTGGGGTTTTTTGCTATTGGGTTTTGTGAATTCTTTATATATTTTGGATATAATCCCCTTATCAGATATATGATTTGCAAATATTGTCTACCATTCAGTGGGTTGCCTTTTCATTTTGTTGATGATTTTCCTTGCAGTGCAGAAGATTTTTAGTTTGATGTATTAATTTTGTTTTTTATTTTTAAATTTAAAGGAGTGCTAATACATAGGAAAAAAACACTAGGAAGAGAAACATATATAGTCTTAGTGGGTGTTTTTTTTTTTTTTTTTTTTTTTTGGCAGTCCGCGGGCCTCTCACTGTTGTGGCCTCTCCAGTTGCGGAGCACAGGCTCTGGATGCGCAGGCTCAGCAGACGTGGCTCACGGGCCCAGCCGCTCCACAGCATGTGGGATCCTCCCAGACTGGGGCACAAACCTGCATCCCCTGCATCAGCAGGCGGACTCTCAACCACTCATCACCAGGGAAGCCCCTTAGTGATTATTTTTAAGAAACCAATTTGACCATCAATTTAATCAATGAAGACTTTGTGGAGAGGTGGGAAGATTTTCAAGTGAAAGACATATATCTGATTTGAAATTAGATACCAATTTTAGAAATGTTAAAATGTTGAGAAAAACCAAATCACAGTCAAAGACATATGTAGTCAGACTTTTGCTTTGCAATCCTACTTGATGTAAACATAGGTAATATAGATCATTGCTTGTCCCAGCTTTGCCCAGCTCAGCCTCACATTGCATCTGAACCAATCCTTCCTAAGCTTGTTACCTTATGAGGTACCAGAGGATGGGTCAAAACCTGTCTTGCTACCAAGTATAACCTGTGCCTTCTGTTGAGCTGGCCACCTTTAGACTTCCTGATTTCCACTACTGTTTCATCTTGGACTGGAGCTCTGATTTACATAATTCATGCCTTAATAACTTTGTAGCCATCTTTTGTCTCTTTCCTCTGGGTGTCAGACCCTTTCACCTTTCCCGTACCATATCTAGAGGCTTACATCAAACACAGAATTCTAGGGCTTCCCTGGTGGCGCAGTGGTTAAGAATCTGCCTGCCAATGCAGGGGGCGTGGGTTCAAGCCCTGGTCTGGGAAGATCTCACATGCCATGGAGCAACTAAGCCTGTGTGCCACAACTACTGAGCCTGTGCTCTAGAGCCCACGAGCCACAACTACTGGGCCTGCATGCCACAACTACTGAAGCCCATGTGCGTAGAGCCTGCACTCCGCAACAAGAGAAGCCACTGCAATGAGAAGCCCATGCACCGCAACGAAAAGTAGCCCCAGCTTACCGCAACTAGAGAAAGCCCGTGTGCAGCAAGGAAGACCCAATGCAGCCAAAGATAAATAAATAAAATTTTTAAAAAAAAAGCACAGAATTCCTGAAATGTCATAACTTTCATTACTGCCATGGAACCTTTGCTGCCCTGTTTTTCATACCTTGCTCTTTGAATATTGATACCAGCCCAGATTAAAGGCATTATTACCCTGGGTGCTGTGATTTGGATCACTAGCTACCCTCCTTTGGGGATGTTCAACAGTTGAAATCCTGTCCCACTTGCATCTCCAGCTGAGTAAAGGATTATACCCCACCTCACAGCCAGCCCCCAGGAAACAAAATAAAATTTAAGCATTGTTTTTATGAATAATATCCATGATATTTGTCTCAAACATTTAAAATGGTACAGAGGCTCTGGCTTCAGAGGTCAGATCCCAGGGAGAGGACTGAGGTTGGCTGCATGAACACAGCCTGAAGGGGGCTAGTGCACCACAGCTAGCCGGGAGGGAGTCTGGGAAAAAGTCGACCTGCCTAAGAGGCAAGAGACCATTGTTGCAGGGTGTGCGAGAAGAGGGGGTTCAGAGCACCACCTAAACGAGTTCCAGAGACAGGCATGAGCTGCGGCTATTAGCGTGGACACCAGAGACAGGCATGAAACGCTAAGTCTGCTGCTTCTGCAGCCACCAAGAAGCCTGTGTGCAAGCACAGGTCACTATCCATACCCCCACTTCTGGGAGCCTGTGCAGCCCACCACTGCCAGGGTCCCGTGATCCAGGGACAACTTCCCGGGGAGAACACATGGTGCACCTAAAGCTATTGCAACGTCACACCAGCCTCTGCCACTGCAGACTCGCCCCGCATTCCATACCCCTCCCTCTCCCCAGCCTCACTGAGCCAGAGCCCCCAAATCAGCTGCTCCTTTAACCCCATACCTCTGGTGACCTACACGCAGAGGCGGGGCCAAATCCAGAGCAGAACCAACCCCAGGAGCTGTGTGAACAAAGAAGAGAAAGGGAAATCTCTCCCAGCAGCCTCAGGAGCAGCGGGTTTAATCTCCATAATCAACTTGATGTACACTGCATCTGTGGAATACTTGAATAGACAACGAATCATCCCAAAATAGAGGTAATGGACCTTGGGAGCAATGATATATATATTGTTTTCCTTTTTCTCTTTTTCTGAGTGTGTATGTGTATGAGTCTTTGTGTGATTTTGTCCATATAGCTTTGCTTTTAGCATTTGTCCTAGGGTTCTGTCTGTCCGATTTTTTGTTGTTGTTGTTTTTTTGTTTTTAGTATAGTTTTTAGTGCTTGTTATCAGTGCTGGATTTGTTTTTTGGTGTGGTTGCTACATTTTTATTTTTAGTTTTTTTATTTTTAATAATTTTTTATTTTAATAAATTTTATTTTATTGTTGTCTTTCTTTCTTTCTTTCTCCCTTTTCTTCTGATCCCTGTGGCTGGCAGGGTCTTGGTGCTCTGGCCGGGTGTTAGGCCTGTGCCTCTGAGGTGGGAGAGCCAAGTGCGGGACATTGGCCCACCAGAGACTTGCCAGCTCCACGTAATATCAAACAGCAAAAACTCTCCCAGAGATCTCCATCTCAATGCTAAAACCCAGCTCCACTCAATAACCAGCAAGCTATAGTGCTGCACACCCTATGCCAAACAACTAGCAAGACAGGAACACAATCCCACCCATTAGCAGAGAGGCAGCCTAAAATCATAATAAGGTCAGAGACACCCCAAAACGCACCACTGGACACAGTCCTGCCCAACAGAAAGACAAGCTCCCGCCTCATCCACGAGAACACAGGCACTAGTACCCTCCACCAGGAGGCCTACACAACCCACTGAATGAACCTTAGCCACTGGGGGCAGACACCAAAAACAACGGGAAATACGAAGCTGCAACCTGCGAAAAGGAGACTCCAAACACAGTAAGTTAAGCAAACTGAGAAGACAGAGAAACACAGCAAATGAAGGAGCAAGGTAGAAACCCACCAGACCAAACAAATGATGAGGAAATACACAGTCTACCAGAAAAAGAATTCAGAATAATGATAATAAAGATGGTCCAAAATCTTGGAAATAAAATGGAGAAAACACAAGAAACGTTTAACAAGGACCTAGAAGAACTAAAGTGCAAACAAACAATGATGAGCAACACATTAAATGAAATTGAAAACTCTCTAGAAGGAATCAACAGCAGAATAACTGAGGCAAAAGAATGGATAAGGGACCTTGGAGATAAAATAGTGGAAATAACTACTACAGAGCAGAATAAAGAAAAAGGAATGAAAAGAATTAAGGTCAGGGGCTTCCCTGGTGGCGCAGTAGTTGAGAGTCTGCCTGCTGATGCAGGGGACACGGGTTCATGCCCTGGTCCGGGAAGATCCCACATGCCGCGGAGCGGCTGGGCCCGTGAGACATGGCCGCTGAGCCTGTGCTCCGCAACGGGAGAGGCCACAACAGTGAGAGGCCTGCGTACCACAAAAAAAAAAAAAAAAGAATTAAGGACGGTCTCAGAGACCTCTGGGACAACGTTAAACGCACCAAGTTTCGAATTATGAGGGTCCCAGAAGAAGAAGAGAAAAAGAAAGGGACTGAGAAAATATTTGAAGATATTAAAGTTGAAAACTTCCCTAATATGGGAAAGGAAATAGTTAATCAAGTCCAGAAAACGCAGAGAGTCCCATGCAGGATAAATCCAAGGAAAAAACATGCCAAGACACATATTAATCAAACTATCAAAAATTAAATACAAAGAAAAAATATTAAAAGCAGCAAGGGAAAAACAACAAATAACATACAAGGGAATCCCCATAAGGTTAACATCTGAAATTTTAGAAGAAACTGCAAGCCGGAAGGGAGTGGCAGGACATATTGAAAGTGATGAAAGTGAAAAACCTACATCAAGATTACTGTACCCAGCAAGGATCTCATTCAGATTCAATGGAGGAATTAAAACCTTTACAGAGAAAGCAAAAGCTAAGACAGTTCAGCACTACCAAATGAGCTTTACAGCAAATGCTAAAGGAAATTCTCTAGGCAGGAAACACAAGGGAAGGAAAACATCTACAATAAGAAACCCAAAACAAGTCACAAAATGGTAATAGGAACACACATATCAATAATTACCTTAAATGTAAATGGAATAAATACTCCAACCAAAAGACATAGACTGGCTGAATGGATACAAAAACAAGACCCATATATATGCTGTCTACAATAGACCCACTTCAGACATAGGGGCACATACATACTGAAAGTGAGGGGATGGAAAAAGATATTCCATGCAAAAGGAAACCAAAAGAAAGCTGGAGTGGCAATTCTCATATCAGACAAAACTGACTTTAAAATAAAGACTATTACAAGAGACAAAGAAGGACACTACATAATGATCAAGGGATCAATACAAGAAGAAGATATAACAATTGTCAATATTTATTCACCCAACATAGGAGCACCTCAATACATAAGGCAAATGCTAACAGCCATAAAAGGGAAATCGATAGTAACACAATCATAGTAGGGGACTTAAACACCCCACTTTCACCAATAGACACATCATCCAAAATGAAAATAATGAAACACAAGCTTTAAATGATACGTTAAACAAGATGGACTTAATTGATATTTATGGGACATTCCACCCAAAAGCAACAGAATACACTTTCTTCTCAAGTGCTCATGGAACATTCTCCAGGATAGATCAAGCCTTGGTAAATTTAGGAAATCAAGCCTCGGTAAATTTAAGAAAATTGAAATCATATCAAGTATCTTTTTGGACCACAACACTATGAGACTAGATATCAATTACAGGAAAAAAATTTGTAAAAAATACAAACACATGGAGACTAAACAGTACACTACTAATAACCAAGAGATCGCTGAAGAAATCAAAGAGGACATTGAAAACTACCTAGAAACAAATGACAGTGAACACACGACAACCCAAAATCTATGTGATGCAGCAAAAGCAGTTCTAAGAGGGAAATTTATAGCAATACAATCCTACCTCAAGAAACAAGTAACATCTCAAATAAAAAACCTAGCATTACACCAAAAGCAGTTAGAGAAATAAGAAGAAAAAAACCCGAAAGTGAGCAGGAGGAAATAAATCATAAAGATCAGATCAGAAATAAATGAAAAAGAAATGAAGGAAACAATAGCAAAGAACAATAAAACTAAAAGCTGTTTTTTTGGGAAGATGAACAAAATTGAAAAACCATTAACCAGACTCATAAAGAAAAAAAGGGAGAAGCCTCAAATCGATAGAATTAGAAATGAAAAAAGAGAAGTAACAACCGAAACTGCAGAAATACAAAGTATCATGAGAGATTACTACAAGCAGCTTTATGCCAATAAAATGGACAACCTGGAAGAAATGGACAAATTCGTAGAAAAACACAACCTTCTGAGACTGAACCAGGAACAAATAGAAAATATAAAGAGACCAGTCACAAGCACTGAAATTGAAATTGTGATTAAAAATCTTTCAAGAAACAAAAGCCCAGGACCAGATGGCTTCACAGGCAAATTCTATCAAACATTTAGAGAAGAGCTAACACTTACCCTTCTCAAACTCTTCCAAAATGTAGCAGAGGGAGGAACACTCCCAAACTCATTCTACAAGTCCACCATCACCCTGATACCAAACCAGACAAAGATGTCACAAAGAAAGAAAACTACAAGCCAATATCACTGATGAATATAGATGCAAAAATACTCAACAAAATACTAGCAAACAGAATCCAACAGAACATCAAAAGTATCATAAACCATGATCAAGTGGGGTTTATTCCAGGAATGCAAGGATTCTTCAATATATGCAAATCAGTCAGTGTGATAGACCATATTAACAAACTGAAGGAGGAAAAACATATGATCATCTCAATCAATGCAGAGAAAGCTTTTGACAAAATTCAACACCCATTTATGATAAAAACCCTGCAGAAAGTAGGCATAGAGGGAACTTTCCTCAACATAATAAAGGCCATATATGACAACCCCACAGCCAAAATTGTCCTCAATGGTGAAAAACTGAAAGCATTTCCACTAAGGTCAGGAACAAGACAAGATTGCCCACTCTCACCACTGTTATTCAACTTAGTTTTGGAAGTTTTAGCCACAGCAATCAGAGAAGAAAAACAAATAAAAGGAATCCAAATCAGAAAAGAAGAAGTAAAGTTGTCACTGTTTGCAGATGACATGATACTATACATAGAGAATCCTAAAGATGCTACCAGAAAACTACTAGAGCTAATCAATGAATTTGGTAAAGTAGCAGGATACAAAATTAATGCACAGAAATCTCTGGCATTCCTATATACTAATCATGAAAAATCTGAAAGTGAAATCAAGAAAACACTCCCATTTACGATTGCAACAAAAAGAATAAAATATCTAGGAATAAACCTACCTAAGGAGACAAAAGACCTGTATGCAGAAAATTATAAGACACTGATGAAAGAAATTAAAGATGATACAAATAGATGGAGAGATATACCATGTTCTTGCATTGGAAGTATCAACATTGTGAAAATGACTCTACTACCCAAAGCAATCTGCATATTCAGTGCAATCCCTATCAAACTACCAGTGGCATTTTTTACAGAACTAGAACAAAAAATTTCACAATTTGTATGGAAACACAAAAGACCCCCAATAGCCAAACCAATCTTGAGTAAGAAAAGCGGAGCTGGAGGAATCAGGCTCCCTGACCTCAGACTATACTACAAAGCTACAGTAATCAAGACAGTACAGTACCTGCACAAAAACAGAAATATAGACCAACAGAACAGGATAGAAAGCCCAGAGATAAACCCATGCACATATGGTCACCTTATCTTTGAAAAAGGAGGCAAGAATATACAGTGGAGAAAAGACAGCCTCGTCAATAAGTGGTGCTGGGAAAACTGGACAGGTACATGTAAAAGTATGAAATTAGAACACTCCCTAACACCATACACAAAAATAAACTCAAAATGGCTTAAAGACCTAAATGTAAGGCCAGACACTATCAAACTCTTAGAGGAAAACGTAGGCAGAACACTCTATGACATAAATTACAGCAAGATCCTTTTTGACCCACCTCCTAGAGACATAGAAATAAAAACAAAAATAAACAAATGGGACCTAATGAAACTTAAAAGCTTTTGCACAGCAAAGGAAACCATAAACAAGACGAAAAGACAACCCTCAGAATGGGAGAAAATATTTGCAAATGAAGCAACTGACAAAGGATTAATCTCCAAAATTTACAAGCAGCTCATGCATCTCAGTTTCAAAATAAATGAACAACCTAATCCAAAAATGGGCAGAACACCTAAATAGACATTTCTCCAAAGAAGATATACAGATTGCCAACAAACATATGAAAGAATGCTTAACATCATTAATCATTAGAGAAATGCAAATCAAAACTACAATGAGATATCATCTCACACTGGTCAGAGTGGCCATCATCAAAAATCTAGAAATAATAAATGCTGGAGAGGGTGTGGAGAAAAGGGAACCCTCTTGCACTGTTGGTGGGAATGTAAATTGATACAGCCACTATGGAGAACAGTATGGAGGTTCCTTAAAAAACTACAAATAGAACTATCATATCACCCAGCAATCCCACTCCTGGGCATATGCCCTGAGAAAACCGTAATTCAAAGAGTCATGTACCAAAATGTTCATTGCAGCTCTGTTTACAATAGCCAGGACATGGAAGCAACCCAAATGTCCATCAACAGATGAATGGATAAGGAAGATGTGGCACATATATACAATGGAATATTACTCAGCCATAAAAAGAAATGAAATTGAGCTATTTGTAGTGAGGTGGATGGACCTGGAGTCTGTCATACAGACTGAAGTAACTCAGAAAGAGAAAAACAAATACCTTATTCTAACACATATATATGGAACCTAAGACAAAAAGAAAAGGTCATGAAGAACCTAGGGGCAAGAATGGAATAAAGACACAGACCTACTCTAGAATGGACTTGAGGATATGGGGAGGGGGAAGGGTAAGCTGTGACAAAGTGAGAGAGTGGCATGGACATATATACACTACCAAACATAAAATAGAGTTAGTGGGAAGCAGCCGCATAGCACAGGGAGATCAGCTTGTTGCTTTGTGACCACCTAGCGGGGTGGGATAGGGAGGGTGGGAGGGAGGGAGACGCAAGAGGGAAGACATATGGGAACATATGTATATGTATAACTGATTCACTTTGTTATAAAGCAGAAACCATTCTAAAGCAATTATACTGCAATAAAGTTGTTTAAAAAAAAGACTCCATAAAGTGGGCAGAGGGAACGTACCTCAATATAATAAAAACTGTATATGATTAATTTATATTTTTTATTGCTGAGTAGTATTCCATCATATGAATGTACTAAAGTATGTTTATTTGTGCCTCCAGAAATCCTCTTAGCCTCACTTGTCTAGGCCTTTGGTCACTTGTTCTGGCCTAGCTACCACCTCACAGAACAATTCAGCTGGGCTCTGCCCAGCAACTGCTCTAGCAGGCAGATTAATAGTAATTGCCTCTTAGGGCTTCTTTATTACCACTGAGATGCAGTGAGATCCACCTGGTTCTAGTGTGTGTGTAACCTGGATGTGAGGAGGTGTTAATGCTCCCTAGGGAAAATGTTGGACCAATAGGAGGTGGGCACCAGCAGATAAATTCTTCTCTCTTTATCCCCCTACAGGCTATAACTCATACTACATGCATGTGGGCCGTAATAGTTCATAGACCCTTTCTGAAGACTGTACTTGATACCAATTAAATTTCTACTCATAAATTCATCTCCTTATGTTTGCTCTCCCTTTTTCCCTCTCTCTTTTTTTTTTTTTTTTTCACACCTCTGCCCTCCCTAATAAAACAGTGTCATATAAACTTTTGCCTCAGGATCTGCATCCTGGAGAACTCCAGCTAATGCATCCAAATGTAGACATTTAGGTTATTTTTAGTCATCTTCCTTGTGTTCACTTTTAGTGTTTCTCTAGGGTCCTACCAGTATGACAAGTATGTTTTTCTCCTTTACCAGTCTTAACATTCTCCAAGTTTACTCATATTTACTGAGCATCTTCTATATTCCAAGCACTCTCCTTAGTAATAGGAATATAATGGTTAAACATAATATTCATGATTCCTACTTGATGAGAAGTTTATATAGAAATGGTATGAGAGCTGTTGATTAGCCATTTCTACTAACTCTATTACCACACTTCCTTTGCTTTATTCTGCCAATAGCAGAAATATGCGTATTTTCAGAAACATGAATATTGGTGTATTTGTAAAATTCTTAGATTCAAAACCCTTTTTTCCTAATGTGGCCACAAGAAATATCAGACTACAGTGACAGGGACTTGAAAATGGACAGTAAACATCTTATAGGGAAGATCTGGAGAGCACTTAGTTTCACACAAAGTACAGTTTCTCAAGTAGGGCTACTGACATATCAGGATTGGCCTCCTGATACTCATCCCATATCATTTCTTCCACTGTTTTGTTCCTTAATTTAAAAAATAGACAATGGGTAGTGGAAAAAAGGTTTATAGTTCAAAATATGGTATCATTGAATATGGCTGTCATGGATATATTCTTAAAGATGCTTAATTTAATGTTAGTAGCTTTAGGTAGTTGAATGTTACAAATTTTGTTGACTTAAGGCTAAAATTCTGTCCAGGTGGTAAAAGAGAAGTTTTTAATCCAGGCAGTGGTCACGTTTTTTAAGATGTCTGTGAATCCCCTGATACTTATGCAAAATAACGTATGTAGAAAGTACATCAATTTTCCTGGGAGGGAGAGCCATAGCTTTCATAAGAATCTCAGAAGGACCCGGGGGGTGAAAAAAACAAGGGAAAGCATTAAAAATCAATGAGTTAAACATGCTACTGCATGTGTAATATCAATGTTGCAATGTTTTTGCAATCAGTGCTCTCCTGTCCCAGGCTTGTGGAGAAATATATAATTAGAGATGCTGCCACCCTCCCTCCAAGATCTATACTATCTGCTTGGCCACAGGAGGTAGCATCTTCTGTACTTCTCTTGAAATGGAGGTTTGACTACGTATGGGAAAGCTCTTTCTACAATTTATGGAATTCTTACATACCACCTGTTTGGTTTTTCAGTAAGAAAAGGGTGACTTTTCTAACTATATCTTGTAAACTTATACAAAGATAACCTATCTTTATACATGATGGCAAAATGTAGCCATATGTTATGAAGATAATAATATGTATAAAAAAGATATACATTAGAAGTACATTTCAGTCAATAACAACTTTGTTGAAGTAATAGTTCAAGAAATAATGAGAGATAATAGTTTGAAACAATTTAAAATAAAATGATAAATTTAAATAATTGTATTTATTACTCTCATCAGATGGTTCAGGCACATATATGTTATCTTTTAATATTTTGTACACTGGTTGAGATGACTTAGGTTCTTTTTTTAATTTGAACTTTATTTTATTTATTTTTTATACAGCAGGTTCTTATTAGTTATCTATTTTATACATATTAGTGTATACATGTCAATCCCAATCTCCCAATTCATCACACCACCATCCCCAGCCCCTCAACGTTCCCCCCTTGGTGTCCATACATTTGTTCTTTACGTCTGTGTCTCTATTTCTGCCTTGCAAACCAGTTCATCTGTACCATTTATCTAGATTCCACATATATACGTTAATATACAATATTCGTTTTTCTCTTTTTGACTTACTTCACTCTGTATAACAGTCTCTAGATGCATCCACATCTCTACAAATGACCCAATTTCGTTCCTTTTTATGGCTGAGTAATATTCCATTGTATGTATGTATCACATCTTCTTTATCCATTCGTCTGTCAATGGGTATTTAGGTTGCTTCCATGACCTGGCTATTGTACATAGTGCTGCAATGAACACTGGGGTGCATGTGTCTTTTTGAATTATGGTTTTCTCTGTGTATATGCCTAGTAGTGGTTTGCTGGGTCAAATGGTAATTCTATTTTTAGTTTTTTAAGGAACCTCCATACTGTTCTCCACAGTGGCTGGATCAATTTACATTCCTACCAACAGTGCAAGAGGGTACCCTTTTCTCCGCACCTTCTCCAACATTCGTTGTTTGTAGATTTTCTGATGATGCTCATTCTAACTGGTGTGAGGTGATACCTCACTGTAGTTTTGATTTACATTTCTCTAATAATTAGTGATGTTGAACAGCTTCTCATGTGCCTCTTGGCCATATATGTCTTCTTGAAGGAATGTCTAATTAGATCTTCTCCCCACTTTTCTATTGAGTTTGTTGTTTTTTTAATATTGAGCTGCATGAGCTGTTTATATATTTTGAAGATTAATCCTTTGTCCATTGGTTCGTTTGCAAAATATTTTCTCCCATTCTGAGGGTAGTCTTTTCGTCTTGTTTAAAGTTTCCTTTGCTGTCCAAAAGCTTTTAAGTTTCATTAGGTCCCACTTGTTTATTTCAGTTTTTATTTCCATTACTCTAGGAGGTGGGTCAAAAAATATCTTGCTGTGATTTATGTCATAGAGTGTTCTGCCTGTGTTTTCCTCTAAAAGTTTTACAGTGTCTGGCCTTACATTTAGTTCGTTAATCCATTTTGAGTTTATTTTTGTGTATGGTGTTAGGGAGTGTTCTAATTTCATACTTTTACATGCAGCTGCCCAGTTTTCCCAGCACCACTTATTGAAGAGGCTGTCTTTTCTCCACTGTATATTCTTGCCTCCTTTATCAAAGATAAGGTGACCATATGTGCGTGGGTTTATCTCTGGGCTTTCTATCCTGTTCCATTGATCTATATTTCTGTTTATGTGCCAGTACCATACTGTCTTGATTACTGTAGCTTTGTAGTATAGTCTGAAGTCAGATTCCTCCAGCTCCATTTTTCTTTCTCAAGATTCCTTTGGCTATTTGGGGTCTTTTGTGTTTCCATACAAATTGTGAAATTTTTTGTTCTAGTTCTGTGAAAAATGCCAGTGGTAGTTTGATAGGGATTGCATTGAATCTGTAGATTGCTTTGGGTAGTATAACCATTTTCACAATATTGATTCTTCCAATCCAAGAACATGGTATATCTCTCCATCTATTTGTATCATCTTTAATTTCTTTCATCAGTGTCATAATTTTCTGCATACAGGTCTTTTGTCTCCTTAGGTAGTTTTAGTCCTAGATATTTTACTTTTTTTGTTGCAATGGTAAATGGGAGTGTTTTCTTAATTTCACTTACAGATTTTTCATCATTAGTGTATAGGAATACAAGAGATTTCTGTGCATTAATTTTGTATCCTGCTACTTCACCAAATTCATTGATAAGCTCTGGTAGTTTTCTGGTAGCATCTTTAGGATTCTCTATATATAGTATCATGTCATCTGCAAAGAGTGACATCTTTCCTTCTTCTTTTGCATTTGGATTCCTTTTATTTCTTTTTCTTCTCTGACTGCTGTGGCTAAAACTTCCAAAACTATGTTCACTAATAGTGGTGAGAGTAGACAACCTTGTCTTGTTCCTGATCTTAGTGGAAATGGTTTCAGTTTTTCACCATTGAGACGATGTTGGCTGTGGGTTTGTCATATATGGCCTTTATTATGTTGAGGAAAGTTCTCTCTATGCCTACTTTCTGGAGGGTTTTTTTCATAAATGGGTGTTGAATTTTGTCAAAAGCTTTCCCTGCATCGATTGAGATGATCATACGTTTTTGTTTCCTTCAGTTTGTTCATATGGTGTATCCCATTGATTGATTTGCATATATTGAAGAATCCTTGCATTCCTGGAATAAACCCCACTTGATCATGGTTTATGATCCTTTTAATATGCTGTTGGATTCTGTTTTCTAGTATTTTGTTGAGGATTTTTGCATCTATCTTCATCAGGGATATTGGCCTGTAGTTTTCTTTCTTTGTGATATCTTTGTCTGGTTTTGGTATCAGGGTAATGGTGGCCTCGTAGAATGAGTTTGAGAGTGTTCCTCCCTATGCTACATTTTGGAAGAGTTTGAGAAGGATATGTATTAGCTCTTCTCTAAATGGTAGAATTCGCCCATGAAGCCATCTGGTCCTGGGCTTTCGTTTGTTGGAAGATTTTAAATCACAGTTTCAATTTCAGTGCTTGTGATTGCTCTGTTCATATTTTCTGTTGTTTCCTGGTTCAGTCTCGGAAGGTTTTGCTTTTCTGAGAATTTCTCCATTTCTTCCAGGTTGTCCATTTTATTGGCATAGAGTTGCTTGTAGTAGTAATTTTTCATAATCCTTTGTATTTCTACAGTGTCAGTTGTTACTTCTCCTTTTTCATTTTTAATTCTATTGATTTGAGTCCTCTCCCTTTTTTTCTTTATGAGTCTGGCTAATGGTTTGTCAATTTTGTTTATCTTCTCAAAGAACCAGCTTTTAGTTTTATTGATCTTTGCTATCATTTCCTTCATTTCTTTTTCATTTATTTCTGATCTGATCTTTATGATTTATTTCCTTCTGCTCACTTTGGGGTTTTTTTGTTCTTCTTCCTCTAATTGCTTTAGGAGTAAGGTTAGGTTGTTAATTTGAGATATTTCTTGTTTCCTAAGGTAGGATTGTATTGCTGTAAACTTCCCTCTTAGAACTGCTTTTGCTCCATCCCATAGATTTTGGGTATTGTGTTTTCATTGTCATTTGTTTCTAAGTAGTTTTTGATTTCTTCTTTGATTTCTTCAGTAATCTCTTGCTTAGTTAGTAGTGTATTGTTTAGCCTCCATGTGTTTGGATATTTTACAGAATTTTTCCTGTAATTGATATCCAGTCTCACAGCGCTGTTGTCAGAAAAGACAACTTACACGATTTCAATTTTCTTAAATTTACTAAGGCTTGATTTGTGACCCAAGATATGATCTGTCCTGGAGAATGTTCCATGAGCACTTGAGAAGAAAGTGTATTCTGGTTTTTTTGGATGGAATGTCCTACAAATATCAATTAAGTCTATCTTGTTTAATGTATCATTTAAAGCTTGTGTTTCATTATTTTCATTTTGGATGATGTGTCTGTTGGTGAAAGTGGGGTGTTTAAATCCCCTACTATGATTGTGTTACTGTCGATTTCCCCTCTTATGGCTGTTAGCATTTGCCTTATGTATTGAGGTGCTCCTATTTTGGATGCATAAATATTGACAATTGTTATATCTTCTTCTTGGATTGATCCCTTGATCATTAGGTAGTGTCCTTCTTTGTTTCTTGTAATAGTCTTTGTGTTGAAGTCTATTTTTTCTGATATGAGAATTGCCACTCCAGCTTTCTTTTAATTTCCCTTTGCATGGAATATCTTGTTCCATTCCGTCACTTTCAGTCTGTATGTGTCCCTGCATCTGAAGTGGGTCTCTTGTAGACAGCGTATATACGGATCTTGTTTTTGTATCCATTCAGCCAGTCTCTGTCTTTTGGTTGGCTCATTTAATCCATTTACATTTAAGGTAATTGTCGATATGTATGTTCCTATTCCCATTTTCTTAATTGTTTTGGGCTTGTTTTTGTAGGTCTTTTCCTTCTCTTGTGTTTCCTGCCAAGAGAAGTTCCTTTAGCATTTGTTGTAAAGCCGGTTTGGTGGTGCTGAATTCTCTTAGCTCTTGCTCCTCTGTAAAGGTTTTAATTTCTCCAGCAAATCTGAATGAGATCCTTCCTGGGCAGAGTAATGTTGGTTGTAGGTTTTTCCTTTTCATCACTTTCAGCATGTGCTGTCACTCCCTTCTGGCTTGCAGAGTTTCTGCTGAAAGATCAGCTGTTAACCTTATGGGGATTCCCTTGTATGTTATTTGTTGTTTTTCCCTTGCTGCTTTTAATATTTTTTCTTTGTATTTAATTTTTGATAGTTTTATTAATATGTGCCTTGGCATGTTTCTCCTTGGATTTATCCTGTATCGGACTCTCTGTGCTTCCTGGGCTTGATTACCTATTTCCTTTCCCATATTAGGGAAGTTTTCAACTTTAATATCTTCAAATATTTTCTCAGTCCCTTTCTTTTTCTCTTCTTCTTCTGGGACTCCTATAATTCAAATGTTGGTGTGTTTAATGTTGTCCCAGAGGTCTCTGAGACTGTCCTCAATTCTTTTCATTCTTTTTCCTTTATTCTGCTCTGCAGTAGTTATTTCCACTATTTTATCTTCCAGGTCACTTATCCATTCCTCTGCCTCAGTTATTCGGCTATTGATCCCTTCTAGAGAATTTTAATTTTTAGTTATTGTGTTGTTCATCATTGTTTGTTCACTCTTTAGTTCTTCTAGGTCCTTGTTAAACGTTCCTTGTATTTTCTCCATTCTATTTCCAAGATTTTGGATCATTTTTACTATCATTATTCTGAATTATTTTTCAGGTATACTGCCTATTTGCTCTTCATTTGTTTGGTGTGGTGGGATTTTACCTTGCTCCTTCATCTGCTGTGTGTTTCTCTGTCTTCTCATTTTGCTTATCTTACTGTGTTTGGGGTCTCCTTTTTGCAGGCTGTAGGTTCGTAGTTCCTGTTGTTTTTGGTGTCTGCCCCCAGTGGCTAAGGTTGTTTCAGTGGCTTGTGTAGGCTTCCTTGTGGAGGGGACTAGTGCCTGTGATCTGGTGGATGATGCTGGATCTTGTCTTTCTGGTGGGCAGGTCCACTTCTGGTTGTGTGTTTTGTGGTGTCTGTGACATTATTATTTTAAGCAGCCTCTCTGCTAATGGGTGGGGTTGTGTTCCTGTCTTGCTAGTTGTTTGGTATAGGGTGTCCAGCACTGTAGCTTGCTGGTTGTTGAGTGGAGCTGGGTCTTGGCGTTGAGATGGAGATCTGTGAGAGAGTTTCACCGTTTGATTTTACGTGGAGCTGGGGGGTCTCTGGTGGACCAATGTCCTGAACTTGGCTCTCCCACCCAGAGGCACAGCCCTGACGCCTGGCTGGAGCACCAAGAGCTTGTCCTCCACATGGCTCAGAATAAAAGGGAAAAAAAGAAGAAAGGAAAGGAAAGGAAAGGGGAGGGGAGGGGAGGGGAAGGGGAAGGAAGGAAAGAGAAAGAAAGGAAGAAAGAAGGAAAGAAAGGAAGAAAGAAAGAAAGAAAATAATAAAATAAAATAAAATAGTTATTAAAATAAAAAATAATTATTAAAAAATTTAAAAATAATAAAAAGAAAGAAGAGAGCAACCAAACCAAAAAACAAATCCACCAATGATATCAAGCGCTAAAAACTATCCTTAATAAAAGACAAAAAAAAACCGCACAGACAGAACCCTAGGACAAATGGTTAAAGCAAAGCTATACAGACAAAATCACACACAGAAGCATGCAGATACACACTCACAAAAATAGAAATAGGGAAAAATATATATATCGTTTCTCCCAAAGTCCACCTCCTCAATTTGGGGTGATTCGTTGTCTATTCAGGTATTCCACAGATGCAGGATGCATCAAGTTGATTGTAGAGATTTAATCTGCTGCTCCTGAGGCTGTTGGGAGAGATTTCCCTTTCTCTTCTTTGTTTGCACAGCTTCTGGGGTTCAGCTTTGGATTTGGCCCCGCCTCTGTGTGTAGGTCTCCTGAGGGCATCTGTTCTTCGCTCAGACAGGACGCGGTTAAAGGAGCAGCTGATTCGGGGGCTCTGGCTCACTCAGGCCGGGGGGCAGGGAGGGGTATGGAATGTGGGGAGAGCCTGCGGCAGGAGTGGCCAGGGTGATGTTGCACCAGCATGAGGCGTGCTGTGTGTTCTCCCTGGGGAAGTTGTCCCTGGATCACAGGACCCTGGCAGTGGTGGGCTGCACAGGCTTCTGGGAGGGGAGGTGTGGAGAGTGACCTGTGGTTGCACACAGGCTTCTTGGTGGCTGCACCAGCAGCCTTAGTGTCTCATGTCCGTCTCTGGTATCCGCGCTGATAGCTGCGGCTCGCGCTGGCCTCTGGAGCTACTTTAAGCGGCGCTCTTAATCCCCTCTCCTCGCGCGTCAGGAAACAGAGAAGCAAGAAAGAGTCTCTTGTTTCTTCGGCAGCTCCAGACTTTACCGGACTCCCTCCAGGCTAGCTATGGCGCAGTAGCTCCCTTCAGACTGTATTCACGTAGCCAACCCCAGTCCTCTCCCTGGGATCCCACCGAAGCCCGAGCCTTAGCTCCCAGCCCCTGCCCGCGCCAGTGGGTGAGCAGACAAGCCTCTCGAGCTGGTGAGTGCCGGTCTGTACCGATCCTCTGTGCGGGAATCTCTCCGCTTTGCCCTCCGCACCCCTGTTGCTGGCTCTCCTCCGTGGCTCCAAAACTTCCCCGCTCCGCCTCCCGCAGTCTCCACCCACGAAGGGGCTTCCTCGTGTGTGGAAACTTTTCCTCCTTCACAGCTCCCTCCCACTGGTGCAGGTCCCGTCCCTATTCTTTTGTCTCTGTTTTTTCTTTTTTCTTTTGCCCTACCCAGGTACGTGGGGAGTTTCTTGTCTTTTGGGAGGTCTGAGGTCTTCTGCCAGCTTTCAGTTGGTGTTCTGTAGGAGTCGTTCCACACGTAGATGTACTTCTGATGTATTTGTGGGGAGAAAGGTGATCTCCACTGCCTACTCTTCCACCATCTTGAATCTCCTCCCAAGTTGTGCACTTTAAAATGATGAATTTTAGGGTATGTGAATTATATGTCAAAAAAAGTCAGTAATAGGCAGAGAAGGTACACAGAGACACACTCAGAATAAAATGTAGATAAAGCAGATGAACAGTTACAGCCAAAGAAAGAAAGACAAAGGGAAGGACACATGCACATACACAAACACACATGCACATACACAAACACGCACACACACACAGACATCAGCATTGAGATTAAGAAAAATGTTTTCAATAGAGTAATAATTTCATCTTGTAGTCTTTAAGGACATGGTAACAAGCCTTTTAATGACATGATCATGTGTAAGCCACTAAGCATAAATAAAGATATAATGTCTGGATATTTTCCTTTTGGATCTAACCAATAACCTGTAATTTCCATTCTCTTGCCTTAAATAAACATGGCAGAAGACTCTCTAAATGAAGTGAAAACTTTCCAGAGTTACCAATATGTTAGAAATGTCATGCACAATATGACGAAACATTCTCTCTTTAATTTAAGTCAGGATAGTACTTTCTCTAGTGTACGTGATTATTAAGTTTAAATGTTTTGCAAAAAATGCATAGAATATACACTATCATTTATCATTTTTTAAAGGTCTAATAATTTACGCAGTACATATAGTATTTTTAAAATAACTGCTAGAACATCCTTGATTTTCAAAGCAAAAAAGAAATTTTCAGTTAGTGATAGTCAATAGAAAATATTGCAGACATTTTATTTCAGATGCCAGGAATGGGAGTGATGGGCAATATAATATATATAAAGCAAAAGTCATGTTTTTCCATAGAAAGTAGTGTATTTTAGAGTCACATATATGCTCTAAAGAGAGCCAAAATAGCAGAAATATATTCTTTCAAATTTGCTGAAGAAAAAGAAACGTTTCCATTCTAATTAATTGGTTTTAGTCTCCAAACCAGAGTAATTTGCAGGAATTTATAAATCCTAGCTTGAGCTTTTGCAATCATTTATTGTGAATATGGGTCATTTTCAGTTCTTTCAAGGTGAAGACTGTTCCTTAATGTTCCTCTTTATTTAGCTTGGTTATTTCATAAATTAAAGGATTATTATTTTAGTTTAATGTTCATATTTATTAGGAGAACAGATAATCTGTGTAGAGTTGCATTCCCCAGAGCAACTTTTAATGGGATAAATAGAGATACAGTTCTTCCAATTGCCATTATAGGGAAAATGACAGTATATCTTCTTTGGAATTTTCTGTTTTATAAATGTATATCAGTAGGAGGCAGTTTCATCACTACATAGAAGCTGTAATTAATTAAGTAGCATAGAGAATAAATGGCCTCTGAATAACTTTGTGTCTGATGGCCTGGACAATATTGAGAATTGCATTAGCCTGCAAACACCCAGAGTAGTGTGATCATGACTGGGGAAAAAATACTCTAAGCCAGCATTGGTGAACCACTCAGAGGCATGTAAAGTCTTCATTTAGTCCAGCGGTCCCCAACCATTTTGGCACCAGGGACCAGTTTTGTGGAAGACAGTTTTTCCACAGATGGGGGTGGGGTGGGGGGGATGGTTCAGTCAGTAATGCGAGCGATGGGGGGCACATGAAGCTCCGCTCGCTCACCCACTGCTCACCTCCTGCTGAGCGGCCCTGTTCCTAACAGGCTGTGGACCAGGGATCCCTGATTTAGTCTTTTCCTTCCCATGGGTATATGGTAGTTACAGGAATAAATCCTGGGAAGTTCCTAATAAAGCTTTTGAATTTCTCAACTCCAGAGTTCATTTGAGGCCCTATGAATTCTGTTTTTTCTTTACCACAAGCTGCATGGACTTAGTCTGATTCTTCTTTTGTAGCTACTGACTGAACACACACTCTAGATTGTGGGATATTATTGTGTATTTTTTTTTTAAGTAAAACGAGCGCTTAGATACTTTTGACATAGATTCCTAGACCTAACTCTGATCTAAATCTGTATTTGTCTTGCAAAGTGATGATGTAAAAAACAATTCAGAAATAGTAATTTTCAGTCTATCTAGAATGGCTTATTAATGAGATGTTCTGATTAGATGAATATTTATATTAAGCAACCCAATATGAATCACCAATTTTCAAATAATTAATGTAAAACTATAACTAAAATTGCGTTGAAGATTATTTAATCTTTCCTTGATACTATATAGGCCATCTCAGAGTCTAATAGTATTTCTTTTCATTTTAAATGAAGTTATTTATCATCTAATAGAATTATAAATATAAAGCTGATTTATAAAGTATCTATTGAAACTATGATATAGCTAGGTGTGGCTTTTTGAAATAAATGCTATATATTTTTCCTCCCCTTCCTTCCCTCTAAAATCTACAGTGTGCTAGCATATTTTTCTCCTACCTCTTTCATCTTTTATTTCTTTGGATCCTATATAGATGAGAACTTGTCATAATTTAGAACTGACATTGTATTTTCTCACTAAATTATCTTGCTTAGTATTATCATTGATGAGATTATTGACAAAACTGCCAATTCAATAAATACCTACATACTTTAATATAGTATATAATATATGCCTAGGGCCCAAATCACCTTTGCTTTCTATCTCCTAGTATATCTGTTCTGACACTTTCTGATCTTAAGATCCCTTTAAAATCTTAAAAATTGTTGAGAACCCCCAAAAGCTTTTGTGAATACCCATTATAAATATTTTCTATAATACACATTAAAACTGAGAAAAATTTAAAATATTTGTTTATTAATTCATATAAAGATAAACCATTGGTAAAATAACATAGTTTATGAAAAATAACTCTATTAAAAAATTTGAGAAGAATAGCATCATTTTACACCTTTGCAAATCTCTTTAACATTTGGCTTAATAGAAGACAGATGAATTCTCACATGTGCTCCTGCATGCAAACTGTTGCCATCTGTTTTTCTGGTTGAAGAATATTAAGAAAACCCAGCCAGATAGGTAGTCAGAAAAGGGAATAGTATTATAGTAGCTTTTCAAGATAATTTTGGGTAGTCATCTTTGATATTACACCAGAACTTCACAAGTGTTGATTATTAAAGACTAGTTATAATGTGGAATCTAACACTTGATATGAACTTAAAATACTCTGTTACATTAAAATCTGTTGGTCTGTCTTTGCACTTTGAGTGGTTCATTTACTCATGGATGATTTTATATTATCATGCATTAAACATTTGAAAACTAAGGTTAACTGAGTTATACAGCTCTTCTAAGTATTGACATATTTCATTATGCAATATTTTTAAATGTGTTAATATCACCACCAATCTCTTCAGAAAAGGCTGTAAGTATTGAGAAACTATAAGCAAATACAGGTTTTCCAAAATTCTGATTTTTTGCTTGAAAGCTCAAATTTCATCATTTTGATTGGCAACAAATACTGTCAGTTGTTTTTCTTGAACTGACAGATTTACTTTGTTCATTTTTTGTGAAAATGTCTGCCATGTAACCAAATCTGAATAATCATTTTGACAATTGTTCTTTTCTACATAAAAAATGGTATTTCATGGTAAAAGCAGCTAGGTCAGCTCACAACTCAAACAATAACAAAGGTGCTTTTCTCAAAATAACCATTATGCTTTGGTATGCAACAGAAATGCTTTGTAGGTACTTCCTGTTTTTGTCACATGTAATATTAAAAGGTACGTTTTCATTGGTGGAGATTTAATAAAAATTAGTATTTTTCTTGCTTCATCAAGGGCATTCTTAGTGGAAATTGGCTTTTTTTCCCTGAGTGGTGGAATATACACACATACATATACATTTATATAATAAAATTAGGTGTAAGTTTTAATTATACTTACCACTTCCTTGGAGACAATTTTTAGTGAAAGGGAAATATGATATTAATTTCAATGGATACTATTAAAGAAAACAGAATCATAGAAAAAGGTTTATTTTAAAAGAATACATATATATATAACAATGCTAGAAAATAAGAGAGCAATGCATCAGTGAACCAGCATCTCTTCAGAATTTCTAAAAGATAGAAAGCAATTGGGTTTGTATATCTTTAGAAAATGAAAATGAAAACAAATAAATTGTTTTGTTTTGTTTTTAAGTCCAA